>NC_088875.1:9010720-9298177 GCF_032884065.1 Artemia franciscana | reverse complement strand
ATTTGTGTCCCGGTGTCCCGGTCTGTAATTTCGTCAGTCGACAAACATGACGTCAGACGACAAACAACTTCATGACGACATACAGCTCAATCCTTATAATGACGTCAGTCGACAAACATGACGTCAGTCGACACACAAACATGACGTCAGTAGACAGACACACAGACAAACAACTTATTTTATATGTATAGATAGATATCTATCTATATTCACAGGTGGGACACAGGGACACAACTAAAATGGCACGTAACTAATATGGCGCGTAACGACTTACGCGCGGGGGGGGGGGTGCGAAGCGCCCCCACCAGTTAGGTGTTGGGGTGGCGCTGGCTTTAGCATTAATACAAAAGAAGAAGAAAACTAAAAAAGGTAAAAACTACAAAAAAAACTAAAAAGAAAATACTAAAAAACTAAAAAAGCTAAAAAACTAAAAAAAAAAAACTACAAAAAAGGTAAAAAACTTAAAAAAAGTTAAAAACTACAAAAAAAACTATAAAGAAAAAAACTAAAAACTAATAAAAAACTAAAAAAATTAAACACTGAAAAAGAAAAAAAAACTTAAAAAAGGAAAAAAACTGAAAAATAAAGGAGAAAAAGAAAACTAAAAAAATTTAAATAAAAATAAAAAAAAACTAAAAAAGGTAAATGTATTCAAGCCGAAGTAGCTGAGTTGGTAAAGCGTTATGTTCCAGGCTCTAGGTCCGAGAGGTTCCAGGTTCGAGCCTTGGCTTTAGCATTAATACAAAAGAAGAAAAAAAAACTTAGAAAGGTAAAAACTACAAAAAAACTAAAAAGAAAATACTAAAAAAAACTAAAAAAGCTAAAAAACTAAAAAAACTAAAAACTAGTAGTTAAAAGTATATATATATATATATATATATATATATATATATATATATATATATATATATATATATATATATATATATATACATATATATATATATATATATATATATATATATATATATATATATATATATATATATATATGCATATATATATATATATATATATATATATATATATATATATATATATATATATATATATATATATATATATATATATATATATATATATACCTGTTGGGGTGGCGCTTCGCGCCATCCCCCCTAGCCCCCGTTTTTAACTACGTAAAACTTGCGAATATGCAACGTTCTTCGATGTCCCATTGTCTATGCATATAAATAGATGGTCAGGTTTACCGACTCTTGAACATGCAACATAAAATTGTCCATTGGAAAAACAATCCGTATTCAGATCTATACCTGATTATTCTAATGATTGCCCTTGAGCTTTGTTGATGGTGATTTTTAATCGAACATTCCCTGTGTCCCCGTCGTCATTTATATATCCCCCTGTGCCCCCGGCATCCCCCTTGTAGTTGTGTCCCTGTGTCCCGGTCGTCATTTATATTCTCAGTATCCCGGTCGTCATTTGTGTCCTGTGTCCCGGTGTCCCGGTCGTCATTTGTGTCCCGGTGTCCCGGTTGTCATTTGTGTCCCGGTGTCCCGGTCTGTAATTTATCTTTGAGTGTTCCGGTCGTCATTTATATCTCCCGGTCGTTATTTATATTCCCTGTGTCTCGGTTTTTAGTTTTCTTTTTCTCCTTTATTTTTCAGTTTTTTCTTTTTTTTTTCTTTTTTTTTCTTTTTCAGTTTTAGTTTTTTTAGTTTTTTTATTAGTTTTTTTTTTTTTTTTTTTAGTTTTATTGTAGTTTTCACCTTTTTTTAGTTTTTTTTAGTTTTTTGTTTTTTTTTGTTTATATTTTTTACCTTTTTTTTAGTTTTTTAGTTTTTTTAGTATTTTCTTTTTAGTTTTTTTTGTAGTTTTTACCTTTTTTAGTTGTTTTTTCTTCTTTTGTATTAATGCTAAAGCCAAGGTTCGAACCTGGAACCTCTCGGACCTGGAACATAACGCTTTACCAACTCAGTTACTTCGGCTTGAATACATTCGTTTTTGAATTGGTATATAATGTGTCCCGGTCGTCATTTATATTCCCTGTGTCCCGGTCGTCATTTGTGTCCCGTTGTCCCGGTTTGTAATTTCGTCAGTCGACAAACATGACGTCAGACGACAAACAACTTCATGACGACATACAGCTCAATCCTTATAATGTCGTCAGTCGACAAACATGACGTCAGTCGACACACAAACATAGGTGGGACATAGGGACACAACTACGATGGTGCGTAACTAATATGGCGCGTAACGACTTACGCGCGCGGGGGGGGCTTGGGGGGCGCGAAGCGCCACCCCAACAGCTAGTATTTAAATAAAAATAAGTTGTCTGTGTGTCTGTTTGTCGAGTGACGTCATGTTTGTGTGTCGACTGACGTCATGTTGGTCGACTGACGAAATTACAGACCGGGACATCGGGAAACAAATGACGACCAGGACACCTGGACATCTATCTATAAATATAAAAATAAGTTGTCTGTGTGTGTGTGTGTCGAGTGACGTCATGTTTGTGTGTCGACTGACGTCATGTTTGTCGACTAACGTCATTATAAGGATTGAGTTGTATGCGTCGTGAAGTTGTTTATCGACTGACGTCATGTTTGTCAACTGATGAAATTACATACCGGGACACCTGGACACAAATGACGACCGGGACACAGGGAATATAAATGACGACCGGGAACCTCAAAGAGAAATTACAGACTGGGACACCCGGACACTAATCACGACCGGGACACAGGGAATATAAATGACGACCGGGACACAGGGACACAACTACAACGGGGACGCCGGGGGCACAGGCGGGACATATACATGACGACCGGGATACAGGGATTGTTCGAATACAAATTACAGACCGGAACACAAATGACGACCAGGACACCGGAACACAGGGAATATAAATGACGACCGGGACACTCAAAGAGAAATTACATACTGGGACACCGGGACACAGATGACGACCGGGACACAGGGAATATAAATGACGACCGGGACACAGGGACACATCATTAGAATAATGAGGTATAGATCTGAATACGGATTGTTTTTTCCATGGACAATTATATGTTACATGTTCAAGAGTCAGTAAACCTGACAATCTATTTATATGCAATATATATATATATATATATATATATATATATATATGTATATATATATATATATATATATATATATATATATATATATATATATATATATATATATATATATATATATATATATATATATATATCTATTCACAGGTGGGACACAGGGACACAACTACAATGGCGCGTAACGACTTACGCGTGCGGGTGGGCTTGGGGTTGCGCGAAGCGCCACCTCAACAGCTAGTAGGGAATATAAATGACGACCGGGACACTCAAAGAGAAAGCTACCGGGACACAAGGAATGTTCGATTAGCAATCACCATCAACAAAGCACCGGGACACAAATGACGACCGGGACACAGGGAATATAAATGACGACCAGGACATAAGTAAAAAAAAACTAAAAAAAAAGGTTAAAAACTACAAAAGAAACTAAAAAGAAAAAAAACTAAAAACTAATAAAAAAATTAAAAAGCTAAAAAACTAAAAAAAAACTAAAAAAAAACTAAAAAGGTAAGAACTACAAAAAAAAAACTAAAAAGAAAAAAGAAAAAAACTGAAAAAACTAAAAAAAGTAAAACCCCCAAAAAAAAACAAAAAGAAAAAAGGGGAAAAACACAAAAATTTATTTCATCATATACCAATTCAAAAACGAAGGTAAAAACTACAAAAAAACTAAAAAGAAAAACACTAAAAAAAAGGTAAAAACCCAAAAAAAACTAAAAAGAAAAAAGGGAAAAAACGCAAAAATTTATTTCATCATATACCAATTTCATCATATACCAATTTATTTCATCATATATCAAAAACGAATGTATATACAGACCGGGTCACCGGGATACAAATGACGACCGGGACACAGGGAATATTAATGACGACCGGGACACAGGGACACAACTACAACGGGGACGCCGGGGGGCACAGGGGGATATATAAATGACGACTTGGACACAGGGAATGTTCGATTAGCAATCACCATCAACAAAGCTCAAGGGCAATCATTAGAATCATGATGTATCACTAAAAAAAAGGTTAAAAACTAAAAAAAAGACCAATTCAAAACGAATGTATATACAGACCGGGACACCGGGACACAAGGAATATAAATGACGACCGGGACACTCAAAGAGAAATTACAGACTGGGACACCGGGACACAAATGACGACCGGGACACAGGGAATCTAAATGACGACCGGGACACAGGGACACAACTACAACGGGGACGCCGGGGGACACAGGCGGATATATAAATGACGACGGCGACACAGGGAATGGTCGATTAGCAATCACCATCAACAAGCTCAAGGGCAATCATTAGAATCATGAGGTATAGATCTGAATACGGATTGTTTTCCCATGGACAATTATATGTTGCATGTTCAAGAGTCGGTAAACCTGACAATCTATTTATATGCACAGACAGTGGGACAGCGAAGAATGTTGTATATTCGCAAGTCTTACGTAGTTAAAAACATATATATCTATCTATATATATATAAAAATAAGTTGTTTGTGTGTTTTGTCTGTTACACTTTGTCTGTTACGCCACATTATATCTTCTATATATATAAAAATAAGTTGTATGTATTTATGTGTTGAGGGTTTACATGTAAAAACTGGGAATTGCATAAATATTTCGAAATATTTTGACAATAGATTAAAGTAATTTGAAAACCTTAAAAAAGATACTTAAAATTTTGAGGTTTATTATAAATTGTTGAGCTTTAGCAAGCTTGGCACGTGAAGATTTTTCCAACTGTCAATGTTATAGAATGTTACCAAAAAGCAAAACCAGGCTTGCGGTTCAAAGAGAAAGGGCCAGATTAGGAATGTGCAATTTACGTCAACGAAGGCGTGTCGAGGAACTACCAGAGCAACGCGAAACCAGACTTGCTGCTGAAAGAGAAAGTAAAAAAAGAAGGCGTGTCGAGGAATCACAAGAGTAACGTGAAAACAGGCTTGCGGCTTCAAGAGATAATGCTAGATTAGGAATGTGCAATTTACGTCAACGAAGGCGTGTCGAGGAACTACCAGAGCAACGCGAAACCAGACTTGCTGCTAAAAAAGAAAGTGAAAAAAGAAGGAGTGTCGAGGAATCACAAGAGCAACGTGAAAACAGGCTTGCGGCTTCAAGAGATAATGCCAAAAGAAAGCGTGCCGAGGAATCACAAGAGCAACGTGAAAATTATCGCATGGCATTCAGGTACAGCCCAGTCGATGATTATAGTAGATGTTTTCAAATCGGGACTATGTCTAAAATTTGTCCCTACTGCAAGGCCTTGAAATTTAATGGTGAAACAATGGGAATGTGTTGCGCCTCAGGGAAAGTTAAACTTCCTCTACTGGCTGCACCCCCAGAGCCATTGAAGACTTTGCTTACTGGAACTACGTCAGAATCTAAGCGTTTTTTATCAAACATCAGAAAATATAACTCATGTTTCCAAATGACGTCGTTTGGTGCCCGAATCGAAAATCAAGACCAATTTATGCTTACTTTCAAAGTAAAAGGGAAAATTTATCATAGAGCAGGATCCCTTCTACCATTCTCAGGCGAGAATCATAAATTTTTACAATTGGACTTCATCAGTGATAGAAATTCTGAATTGAATACACGTTGCGAAATTTCTCCCAACGTTGAAAGGACAGTCGTTTCCCAATTGCAACATCTTTTCCACGAAAATAATAATTTAGTGCGTCTGTTCAAAACAGCCATCGATTTGATGCCTACTGATACGCATAAAATTATTATTTCCGCTGACAAAACGCCTCCTGGCCAACATGTGCGTAGATGCAATGCTCCAACTATCGACGAAGTGGCGATCATTATGGTCGGTGATCAGTTTTTACCTCGAGATATTATTCTTCATAAGCGAAACGCTCAGTTGGTAAGAATTACTGAAACTCATCGATGCTACGATGCCCTACAATATCCTATCATTTTTTGTGATGGAGCCGACGGCTATCACTTTAATATTAAATTGATGAATCCAGCCACTAACAAAGAAATGAATAAGAAATGCAGTGCAATGCATTATTATTCCTATAGACTAATGATTCGGCAGGATGAAGACAATTATATTTTAAAATGTCGTCAATTGTTTCACCAATACGTCGTTGATATGTATGCAAAAATTGAATCAGAACGTTTGCTATATATCCGTCTGAATCAGACCAAGCTCCGCTCTGAACAATACATTCATTTGCGAGATGTAGTTGTAAATGACGGTAATACCACAAACGTTGGAAGATTAACGATTTTACCTTCGTCATATGCTGGCAGTCCCCGTAATATGCATGAATATGCTCAAGATGCTATTGCGTATGTTCGTCTTTATGGTCGTCCAGATTTATTTATTACATTTACATATAATCAATCTTGGGACGAGATACAGCAGCTTTTACTTCAAGGGCAATCGGCGGTTCATAGACATGACATTACGGCCCGTGTCTTCCGGCAAAAGTTAAAATCACTGATAAACTACATAGTAAAACTTGAAGTGTTTGGGTCAGTGCGATGCTGGATGTACTCAGTGGAATGGCAAAAACGAGGTTTGCCACACGCACATATACTAATCTAGCTACATAATAAAATTACTTCTAACGAAATTGATGATGTGATTTCCGCTGAAATACCTGATGAAAATGTCGATAAGGGGTTATATGATATTGTTGTAAAAATTATGATACATGGACCTTACGGTGCACTGAACGAAAATTCACCATGCATGGCCAAAGGAAGGTGCACGAAGCAATATCCTCGACTTTTAGTATCCAACACAATTACTGGCAATGATGGTTGCGCCCCCACCAACTAGGTGTTGGGGTAGCGCGAAGCGCCACCCCAACAGCTAGTATATATATATATGGTCCAAGTTCTAGGTTCCTAGGTTCCTGGCTGTCCAGGTTCTAGGTCCGAGAGGTTCCAGGTTCGAACCTTGGCTTTAGCATTAATACAAAAGAAGAAAAAAACTAAAAAAGGTAAAAACTACAAAGAAAAACTAAAAAGAAAATACTAAAAAAAACTAAAAAACTAAAAGAAGGTAAAAAACTGAAAACTAAAAAGAAAAAAACTAAAAAAAAACTAAAAAAAAAGGTAAAAACTACAAAAAAAACTAAAAAGAAAAAAAACTAAAAACTAATAAAAAACTAAAAACTGAAAAAGAAAAAAAAACTAAAAAAAGGAAAAAAACTGAAAAATAAAGAAGAAAAAGAACACTAAAAACCGGGACACAGGTAATATAAATGACGACCGGGACGCTCAAAGAGAAATTACAGACTTGGACATTGGGACACAAATAACGACCGGGACATATAAATGATGACCGGGACACTCAAAGATAAATTAGAGACCGGGACACAAATGACGACCGGGACACAGGGAATATAAATGACGACCGGGACGCTCAGAGAGAAATTACAGACTGGGACACTGGGACACAAATGACGACTAGGATACTGGGAATATAAATGACGACTGGGACACAGGGACACAACTACAACGGGGACGCCGGGGGGCACAGGGGGATATATAATTGACGACGGGGACACAGGGAATGTTCGATTAGCAATCACCATCAACAAAGTTCAAGGGCAATCATTAGAATAATGAGGTAAAGATCTGAATACGGATTGTTTTTCCCATGGACAATTATATGTTGGAATTTCAAGAGTCGGTAAACCTGACAATTTATATGCACAGACAATGGGACAGCGAAGAATGTTGTATATTCGCAAGTTTTACGTAGTTAAAAACATATATATATATATATATATATATATATATATATATATATATATATATATATATATATATATATATATATATATATATAATCTATCTATATTCACAGGTGGGACACAGGGACACAACTACAATGGCGCGTAACTAATATGGCGCAAAAAAGGCTAAAAAAAGAAAAAACTTAAAAAGAAAAAAACTAAAAAAAAGGAAAAAATAAAAAAGGTAAAAAACTAAAAAGAAAAAAAAAGTATGTTCGATTAGCAAACAGCATCAACAAAGCTCAAGGGCAATCATTTGAATAATGAGGTATAGATCTGAATACGGATTGTTTTTCCCACGGACAATTATATGTTGCATGTTCAATAGTCGGTAAACCTGACAATCTATTTATATGCACAGACAATGGAACAGCGAAGAATGTTGTATATTCGCAAGTTTTACGTAATTAAAATCATATATATATCTATATTCACATATTTTTATCTATATATTCACACATATTTTCACATATATATTTATCTATATTCACAGGTGGGACACAGGGACACAACTACAATGGCGCGCAACTAATATGGCGCGTAACGACTTACGCGCGCGGAGGGGCTTGGGAGGGCGCGAGGCGCCCCCACCAACTAGGTATTTGGGTGGCGCGAAACGCCACCCCAACAGCTAGTATATATATATATATATATATATATATATATATATATATATATATATATATATATATATATATATATATATATATATATATATATATATATATATATATATATATATATATATATATATATATATATATATATATATATATATATATATATATATATATATATATATATATATATATATATATATATATATATATATATATATATATATATATATATATATATATATATATATATATATGTATATATATATATATATATTTATGACTTTTATAGACTAATATTTTTTTAAAGCAGATACAGTGTAATAGCTTGGTATTCGTTTGTACGAAATTTACCATGGTCAGGTTGGAACTAATTAATCTATCTATTTCTCATGCTGTATAGATATTTTTAATCTCAAACAGGAAGTAGATGACATTGCAATAAATGCAATTAAAATTGTTAGTTTCTCCTTTTCAGCAATTACTTTTTGTATAAGTCATATTTCTATTTAGGAAAGGGAAGTGATCGTGGTGAAACAGAACGGTTCTGGTCTGGGGCTTAGCATAAAAGGAGGAGCAGAACATGGACTTCCCGTTTTTATCTCAAGAGTGTTTCGTGATCAAGCTGCAGATCTTACTGGTCAACTCTTTGTTGGAGACGCAATTTTGTCTGGTAAGAAATAAATGTACAAGACGTTTGAGTAGTAACCCTGTATGCACTCCCAATACAGCTCGAAAGGAGTAGTAGATAGGGCTGTATTGGGAGTGCCTACAGGGACACTACTCGTGTGACCAAACTCAGAGCGGGTTCAGTTGCAAGGGTAGAACAATTGGCGGAAATCCAGCCGAGTTTAGACCCAGAGATGAATTTTCCATTTAGGGTGCTAAAATTGAGAGTGGACGATAATTTTGCTTTACTTTTACCTGAATTTTGCTACATCTGGGAAAACACAATGCAATACCAAGCCATGTGGGGCCCACATAGCTCCGCATGTTCTTCATCTCCTCCACCCTCTTCCAGCCTTCATTCTTAAACCCCTTCTCTTAAACTCGTACTTGTTTTAATCTTTTTTAAGACTTTTCGACATCCCTTCGACGACATCCTAATTTTTATTTGGCTTTTTATTTCTACTTTTATTACATAAAAGTGACCGTTTCGTGGTCACTCAAACTAATGCATATAAACTACCACAAAAGTTTTTTTTTTGTAAAACATTTACTAATTATCTTAATATTTTTTCAAACTTTTTCAACAGCAAAAAAAAACCCACCTGCATCTGGGCTATTCTACTTTTTATTTCTTCGCCCTGTCTACAGAGTGTTTACCTAGTTACTTTATTACTTAGCTTTACTTCTTCGTCCTTATTTATTCCAAATTTAAGTGACCTAATCTTCTTAACATTAATTTTCAAGCCTGTTTTCGCATACTCAAAACCACCGAAAATTCATTTGTTTCTCCAACATATATAGGTCACTCAAGTCATCTCCATAATTTAGGTCTTGGGGAGTTCTAGCTTCTCATTTAACGCTATATTATCTCATATGCTTTCCTGTTCTCAATGACAATCACTATTAGTCGAAAAAACTTGTAATATTATAACCGAAAAGTTATATAATCTAAAATGATGTTTTTAGGAAAATTATAACTCTAAAATTTATCTTTGAAATTTAAGTCGCCTCCAAGTTTGGAAGAAAAGGAAGATAAGTCTCCGTACTAAGATTAGAATATTGGGTGCTTCAGTGATAACAGTGCTCAAGTGTGGTTCTGAAATGTGGGTGCCCCGAAAGTCTGCAGAGGATTTACTATATTGTTTCAAGAGGAATTGTCTACCGACTGTTTTGTATACCTGTCTGACTGGCCGTATTTCAAATAGTAAAGTGTTCGAAAAATGTTGTTCTATCCCGCTTTCTAGGGCTATAATGAAAGAACTGTTGTGAGGGCTAGGACATGTTCTGCGGAGGAAGGATGACAGATTGCCAAAAATCGTCCTTTTCGACCATCCATCTAGGACCAAACGAAAAGCAGGTCGTCCCTTAATTCGATTGGAGGAGGTCGTAAAGAAGAATTTGAAGGAAATCTAAACTTATTGGGAGGGTGTAAAGAGGGAGGATTTAAATAGATTGGTATGGAAAAGGAGTATGCTTAGCTTTGTCGATAGATGGGGTTGCATTATTCAAGATTGTCAGTATTGTCCCTGTTGTATAACAGCTAAGATAAGGATGATCACAAGTTTCATCATCGCCTTTTCTATCTAAGCAGCAAAAATCAGTGTATTCTGGGGAAAGTTTTGTTTGGAAATAATTGTTCTTATTATTTTTCTATTGTAAATACCATTCGCATTTTTGCTTCTTTTTTTGTACGTGCACACACGTACTTGAGCATAAAATACATTTTTTTTTTCGTTTTTGTTGTGTCAATAGACTTTTCTGTATTTTAAAAGTTGCAGAAAATTAAGTGTGCTACCGATTTGGCTTAGGGTTGCTGCATGATTTTCCATTTTCTCTTCGTTCATTAGGTAGATCAAGTTGTATCACTCAAGATAGTCAGTATTGTCCCCGTTGTATAACAGCTAAGATATGGATGACCATAAAATTCTCTGGTCGCCATTTCTATCTAAACTTCGAAAATCAGTGTATTTTAAAGTGTAAAATTTTGTTTGGTAGTAATTGTTCTTACTAATTTGTTATTATAAATATTATTCCCATTTCTGCTTGTTTTTTTTCTGCTCTATTTGTCTGAAGAGTATTATACTATTTTTCTTTGTTCGGTTTGTAGTTTTTCTTTTTTTGCACACACGTACTTGAGCCTAAAATGCGCCTTTTGTCTCTTTTTTTGAGGTGTTGGTCGACTTTTCTTTGTTTAAAAATTGCATGAAATTTTGTGCACTGCCCTTTTGGCTGGATGTGGATAACCATAAAATTCATCGATCGTCTTTTCTATCGAAGCAGCGAAGGTCAGGGTATTTTAAGCGGGAAATTTTAATTGGCAGTGATTGTTTTTACTAATTTCCTATGAGAAATATTTTTCCTGATGTACACCCAATATTTCTCTTTGTTCCGCTTATATCTTTTCTTGTGTTATATATTTTCTTATTATTGTTTTTCTACACCCGAAAAAAAATCTAAATAAACTTATAATGATAGCATGTTAAAATTATAGTGAATGGTCATCGGCTGAAAAATTACACCCATGAACAGACTCTGAAGGTTATGAGAGATACGGGAGATGTCGTTACGCTAGTTGTAAAGCATTACAGAGCAAGCACACCGTTTCTCCTAAGAAATTGTAAGCATTATAATTTTATATTTGTGACATGGGATTTGATTTTGTCTTTTTTTTATCACCGAGAGATTTTGATATTTGATATTTATCTAGTAATTAAACAATTAGGTTTATTGATCTTGTACCAAACTCTTATGTTTGTCCGAAACATCCTTTGGGGTCTTAAAAGACAGACACGAGTTCCAACTCCGGCTAATAACAAAAAGCGAGAATTGCACCTTTTTGTATGTTTTGTGTCTCGTCAGTAACGAATTCCTTCCTTTATTATTGTCATTATTAGTATTTTTTTTAACTGCTAATAACACAAAAATAAATTGCGGGGTTAAAAAAAATGAAATTTAAACAGAAGAGTCTAAAAAAAGAGAAAGAAAAATACTGATGCAAAATGTGAAAGCTTTCTGTTTAACACATCAATTTTACTAAAAACATTATTGACCTCGAATTTGGACTTATCTTTCTATTGAGGTACTATAGATAGAGAAAAGGAGAAATTTGGCAATATTGGACGTATTGACTGAGCAAAAAAGAAATAACTTTCATCCAACAGAAGTTAGAAACCCAGAAAGAATGATTTTGAATGATAGTTCACTGAATTGAAAATGATCTAAAGCGTAACGATTGTATTACCTTTGGTTCCATTAATTCTCAAGTGACTGACCTGAATCTTCACCTGGGAATCAGAAATATGCCCAATACTGATGCCCTGTCGCCTAAATGAAGTAGCAGGGGGGGGGCGATTCGTATTCCAGAAGCGAAAGAAAAGGAGGTGGGAGCCGGAAGTATTGCCAATATTTGAATAAAGACTGATCTGAAAAAATGCTTTAGGATTTTTATTAACAGGCTTAGAAACTCTATCTTTACTTTTGCTCATAACAAGAAAGTCAAAAGAGCCTGTTAGATACGAAACATTAGACGGTCCAGACAAATAGGCGGTGTTTTATTAATTACTTGAGAAATATATATATTTTAAATAAACTTGGTGATAAAAGATCTCCTTGTTGGAACCCTTTCGGAAACGGTATTAAGTCGAACCATTAACCCTGACTTCAAGAAAAGATGAAGAGTCCCAGAACTGCAACAACAAAATGATAGAAAGATTAATGCCTTTCGAATAAAGTGAGGGAAATAACTGGAATTTGTTAATAGAACTGGAAACTTTGGAAATATAAGAGCGCAAAACTGAGCTGTTTTATCATTTCGAGAAGAAGAAGAATCCAAAAGAAGAGAAGAAAGTATCAGATGAGATGACAGTCGCTGCATACAAACCCAAGTAGAAAACCAAGCTGATTGTATCCAAAATCAATCTCAGAAGTAAGATACAAAAAAAAAATCATACACTCTAAGACTTTATTCAGATAGCAAAATCCCGTAATGTGTCGATAAGACGAGGAACTGAGACAAGACTAGCCCATTTCGTGACTTTAAATTATCATACCGCAAGGAAAGCTTTCAGGTACAGCAAATTCAAATCTGAAGCTTTGCTTCTTTTTTTTTTATTATTTGAGGATCCAAATCCCAAAAGGGTTTCTTAGTTTCAACTTTCACGATAGTTTCTGGAGCACTTAATTCTTCTGCACGTTTTAGACAAGATATAATCTGTTAATAATATGGTTGTACATAAGTTTACGATCACTAACATAAAAAATATACCGAGGAAGGTGATTAGGAACGTGGTTTGTCCTAGTACGTTATTCAGTGTGTCAAATAGTGTCTTACCAGATTGACCCAACAAGTGGGTCAAATAGTATCTTTCAATCGCTCACAGTAAAACACTTATTTTTACTAGGCTTTGCACAAGTAACTATTTGAAATTTCTTAGGCACTTCAGACTATAACTTTAAATGGTAAAAACCCTACTGATTAATGATCACCCCAATAAGTGAAGGTTTGAGCCCGGATGAATAGATAGTATCACCCAGGTTCTATACCCTACCAGAATGTCGGATATATGAGTAATTCACTAATTTCTTTGCAACAGTGTAAATAGATAAAGCACTTAATAAAGTATCACAATAAGGCGACAAACACTTTATGTCTAAATTGAAATCACTTATGAACAAGAAGTCAAATCCCTGAGCTTAAAAATTTAAATCCAAGGATTAAGCTCGAAATTAAAAATTCTGAGTTTTGCGGTTGACCTTGCGAAGCAGTGCATAAAAGATACTGTTTGATTGTCACAAGGTAAATGTACGTTTATCTGGATTGTAGAATCGATTTTAACTGCTAAGTAGCTCCCATCAAAACCAGTATAACGAGAGTAAAATCTTCATTTTTTTTTTTTTTTTTTTTAATTGCAATTAGGAACTTTTATTGAAATCTTAGGCAGACACGTGCCCTGAGTGAGTTTTGAATTAAACAGTAGCACGGGTAGTTTCAAAATTTAAAAATATGGTTCACCCTTCATGTCAATGTTGTTAAGTGACCATTAGATAGCATTGAAAAAAAGTTAAGGTATGCAAAATTGTTTAGCTCATATTTGACTTTCAAAGAATGTCAAAACGAAAAATACAACAAAAAATTTTGTTTCGGAAAGATCACCCTTCTTTTCTTTTTTGAAAATACGAGGTTCACTAATCCTGAGACTAACTCATTTCTGCTAAGATTGTCTTCTTCGATCAACGACCACATGTATTTCATGGCTTTTGCTGTAATTTGGAAAAATTACAAGGTTTCCTGATCAACTAAAATATCTCAAGTTTCAAGCCAAATATTGCTGCAAGATAAATATTGCTCCTATATGTGTAAACATCAGAAAAGATTTTTTCCAAAGGAGAGTTTTAACCAAAATGCAAAAAAAGAATGGCCCATTTCAAGTTTTATTGATCAAGATAAAATCTTAAAGGATTGATGTCATAGAGCGGGAGAAAAAAGGGTACAACCCTTGTTTCTTTAGTGTTTGAATGTATGACCTATATAATAGGAAATATATATTGACATCAATTTATGCTAGTTTAAAAATGCATATACATATATGTAAGGTGCTTTATTCCCAATAAATACAGAACGGAAATACAATACTCTTATTTCCCCTCGAAAGGCTCCATGGCCAGGGATACAAGGGGGACACCAAAAAAAATGCAATATAAGCAACAACCAAAAAAGAGAACAATAGCCAAATAACATACAAGATTAAAAAGAGAACATACCTGAGGCCTGGGAGTCAAAGCGCAGAGAAGACAGCCTTAGATGATGAAACAAATACTCAGGGGACATCAACTTGTAATAGGAAAAGGAAAATAAAAACAAAATGCTATTCTGTTTGATTCTTAACTAAATGGTCTTTAAGAGTCCTTCTAAAAATCCCAAATGAGTGGCACCTCTGTACTGAAGAAGGTAGTGAATTCCGGACCTGTTAACAAGCAATGAGGGGATTAAAATCTGATCAAATAGTAGGGGTAGGAGGAATGCACATATTGTATGAAGAACGAAGGCTATATGGAGCTGAATCAGAAATAAATACAAGAGTTTTTTGAACAGATTTTGGAAGATTGCCGTGAAGCTGATGAAAGACAAAAGAAACACAAGAAATAATGTAAATAGACTGTAGACTGAAGAGTAGTGTTGGTGAGGAACGGTTTGTGTCCATAACCAGACGCCGTGCTTTATTATGCTTGACAGAAAGTGACCGCAGTGCAGACGGGGCAATAAAAATATATGACTGGACAAGGCAGAAAAAAAGAAGCTTCAGAATAGATCCAGGAAATATGTGTCTAAGTTTTTGAATGAAAACCAAACTTCGTGAGATTCCTAATCATGGCTATATCGTGTCTAAATGAAAGGTTCTCATCAAGGAGGATACTAAGAACCGGACCACCAGATTCTCTGGTCTACACTAGGAGCCTTGTGACTCCTGAAGGTGTGTAAACTGAGGGAAGCTATACCAATTTGAGGAAAAATAAAAAATGTGACTTACCAGCATTCAAGGCCATGTAATAATAACATACATATTCTGCTCTGTCTGTACAGTACTGGCAATATGACCTTATTCTCCCTTAAACGTGTTTCCTGGCGTCTGTTCCCAATCTAAGTGACCAAAATGAGCTTTCAAAAATTGTCGATGTCAAGGATCCTTTACTCTGTTGTTAATTCTATTGGATGCATTTGATTTAATTCTATCGATTCTAATTCTACGACAGTAACCAGTCGACAGGTGAACTTTTTTTTTCTTTTTCTTCTTTTTTTTGTCTTATTATAACCAACCTTTTTTTTAGTACAGAGATATGAACGTTCTCTATATCATAGTGCACATTTTTTATAAATAATATTATTTGTCCCTGAACGTCATAATATTCAATTTTTGTTATTTTTATCGTTTTGTTTTAGATATGGGCTTTTAATTTATGGCTTGTGAGTTTTAATTTAGGATTTTGTTTTAGTCGAGAATATAATGCCGTGGGGTGATGTGCATATGTCATTTGAGCTTTTGAAAAATAAAGAAGAAGCAAGTAAAAAAAAAACTTAATGAGGAATAACGAATTAGTTCAACAACTCGCATTTTCGCTTTTACAACAGTAGTATTAGATAATTTTAATTCATGTTTCCTCTGATTTCTTGCTCTTGCTAGCAATTTCTATTAACAAAGATAATATTTTAATGTTATCTTTTTCAATATTTTGGAAAGGTAATTTTTTTATATTTTCAATTATCTAGTTTTGGTATTTTCAAATATTAAAGAAATATTTGATATCCCAAGAAGATATTTGGCATCGATGACTGTAAAATGTTTTTTTTGTCAAAATGGAACATTTTGGGTTTGCTATTAGTATTCTCTTATGATAGTTTCTGATTATACCTTTAGCAACTAATGCGGAAAGATGTGCAGAAATATTACAGGATTGTCCCTATTTGAGAGCAGAAGAAGGCTGGGAAACAGTAGCTGATGTAAATGATAGCCTATCTAATTCACGACGAAGTTCCTCTCCCGCTGATATCAGTCAAGCATCGTCAATTGCTAATGATTCCAACTTCTGGGCCTTAGATGGAGAATGGATTGATATTGCTACTGGTAATTGATAAATTAATTTAACTTAAATTTATGTATAGAATAGAATGTGTGTATTAAATAGCTTCAAGCCATGTCAAGATTTAAAGAAAAAGAACTACAAAAAGCAGCAACAATAAAAATTCAAAATAGGAAGTGTTACATCCAGGTCAATACATTTAGATATAAAGGAATGTCAAGCAATGAGATAGCGAGTCAAAATGTTGGATAAATTACTGAACAAAGGAATTAAAATGTCTTTCCATTGCTGAAGCGAATTTTTCTTGAAAGGGGGGTCTCAGGTTTTTTTTTAATTAAACTAACATAGTGTTATTTTCTTAGTTGTCTTGGTAGAGAGGATGAATGTGGTGGAAAGTCGCACTTTTGTATTTCAGTCAGAAGTGCATGGTAAATTTGTCGTCTTGTTTAATGGTTCTAGAAGCTCATGTAAATAAGTCAGATGAAGCTGAATTTACGCCATCCTCGGAAGCAATGAAAGAAGGATCAAGGATAATTTTTTTTTAGCCCTTTTTCAAAACTTTCAATGAAGATGTCTGATTTTGGTGAGACATAGATGGCAAACCGGGCAAACGTAATCAAGTAAGGACCATAACTGAAGGCCTTAAAACAGAAAACTATTCCATTATTCTCTCTTTATCAGATTGACACATTGTTTGCGAGCTTAGTTTGGGAAACGATGTTCCCATAGAACCATGCCTTGGAAATTTTTATCCAATTAACTTTATCGGTGATCGTTACAGCTATTCTCGTTTCAAAATTGCATTTTTCATTGATTAAAAATTTGTTTTTGGATCTTCAAGGACACAGGCTTTGAGACAAGTGTGAGACAAAAGATTTCTGGGGTAATTTTAGGGGTGCCATATGGGTGATACTTCAGGAAAATCTTTTGGTTATTCTAAAGAATCTACGAGACTATGTCATAAGACTCGAATTGCCACGAAACTGAAAAAGTGTAGAGCCCCATTCTAGGCTCAATATTATAAGCCAATGAATTTTTGGATGAACTGTTTCAGCTCATCACGCTATGGATTATCTGTTTAATTCATGTATTTTCCTTAGTTACTTTTGTTGCTTATATGTACTGGCACCAAAACTGTAATAAGAGACTTTTCGGTCGGTTTACCTTGTTTATGTGATTGTTCACTGTTGGTCAGACTGGATAAGGTATGGTTAAGATCCTGTTGTTTTTCTTTCTTTTTTCTTTCTCGTTGTACATAAAACAATAAAAATTAAAATGCAACTTAAGAGTAAATTAAGACGTTCCAGTTCAGTGCTTGGCAAAGTGTGGCTTCCGAACCGTGTGCGACTCTTTGGCCTCTCAAGCATTATTCTGATACAGATCGTCATAAGCAGGCCTTTAAGCCATACCGAGTGTAACAGTCAGTTATAATCTGCAGGGTACGTGGTGTTGGCCCAAATCACGCGTTACAGCAATTCTACTTACTGTTAGCCAACAGCAATGAATCAACTACTCCCTAATTTCCGGGGAAATCTCTGAATATTTTAGATTATCGTTGGAGGAAAATTGATCCGGCAGATTTTCCCGACACTATTCGTATCTTTTGATATCTTTATGAAAATCATACATCTTTCTACCTCTAGACAGACCTTCTGCTAGTACCCTTGAAGTCCTTTCAAGTTCATGTTCAAGTTCAAGTTTCTCTTACGTATATGAATCGTTATGTTCGTCCCGATCTTTTGTGCCACGATAAACCATATAATATAACCCTTGCACATTTTTTGTCAATGCAACCATTTCTAGCTTCCATAAGACCAATAAAACCATAGCGTATGTTCTTGGTGTTCTGAAATCCAAACCAAATGCAAGGAAACAAGAAATAGGGCAAAATTTGTCAGATTTCAAAATTCTATTAAGGAGGAATAACCAAAAATCTTACGTTATTAATTGAGAGAGACATTAAGACAAGACAAACCAACATTACTTTAGTGTATAAACCTTTTTTTAAGACGGTATATAACCAAATGCAAGGAGACAAGAAATAGGGTGAAATTTGTCAGATTTCAAAATTCTATCAAGGAGGAAGAACCCAAAATCTTACGTTATTGGTTCAGAGAGACATTAAGACAAACCAAACCAACCTAACTTTTGTTTATAAACCTTTTTTTTAGACGGTACTTCATGTGCTACATTGTAACTGTAAGAAAGGCATAACACAAGTGCTTGAGAATTTTTCTGGGTGGGGGGGGGGCTAGCATGCATTTAAATGACTTTCATACAATTTAGCGTACATTTACCAAAGTATTAGTAAAAATAGTTTCTCGAGCCATCTCTTCTGGGAGACTTCCCTCATACCTTTTTAGCTTCTACTGCTGTTTTCCGCCTTTCTCAACTCTTTCCTGCCGAATTTTTTTTTATTTAATAAAAACAGAAGATAAGTTAGATCGGTGATTAAACAAGTAGCCTATTGTGCTCAAAGCAGACGTGACAACCCGTACGCCGTGGAACCATGCACAAGGATCTTGTCTAGCTCATTATTAATGTTCAAGAATGTTCAAATTTGCTTAATTTTGTTTTCTAGTCCCGTTGAAGTTTGCATATATAACTCGGTATATATACGGTACTGATCAGATGAGAAGAAACGCTTTTGAAGTTCGTGGCACTGGTGGCAAAAGCACTGGTGTTATCACGATTCTTGAGCCTGCTGCTTTATCTCAGTGGATCAGACATATTTCAGATGCCATTCAATCTATTAACGCTTCAGAGGTCAGACATTCAGCAATTTTGTAGGCTTAATTTTTAATTTTTTGTAGGAAAAGCACTCTTTATTTTTATAAAAAAGAAGGGTATTTATGGTCTGTTTCAATGCTTTGGATCAAAACTTACTTTAAGAAAAAGAGCAACTAGTTCAAGTATAGAGCCGCGTACGGGTTTTTTCCTGTGCCACTTTGAAGATTAAAATTCGGTGTAGATCCTAAAGATTAATAGCATTTTCGTGTATTTTATTTTCTGTATTAGCCAAAAAAGTAGGAAAATAAAGAATTGCAAGTTCAGAGTAAGAAATTTTGATTACTGTTTTAGGTTGTGGCTTTTCTAACTTTTGGGGCAGTAGTTCCCTCGCAATTGTTGCCTTAGCGTCAAGAACGTCTTGAGTTCTTTTTATTGAACATAGACCTTGTTTTTAGTAACAAGGCGGTGCAACTCTAAAAAACGTGCTGTAATGAAAACTTTGGCAAATTTCTTGTGATTATATAAGGAACAAAACTAATTCGAAGGAACTGTGTGTTATTTTGTGTATGTTTGTACTTGAAATTCATTTTGATATGTATTTAATTTTGTGCTTAAGGTTTATTTTCTCTTTTGATTATGCGATATTGACAATTTTGTAGGTGTTTTTTGCGCCTTAAGGACAAGCCTAACGGATCGAGTTGAAAATTTAAGGGAGCATTGGAATGTAGGGGGATGAAGAGCGGCAAGGGGGATGAAGTTGAAACTTTCAGGTAGTGTTGGAGAAAGGAAGGGGTACAGCAAGAAAGAGGCTAAAAATCTTTTGTCTCTAGTCAGTTAAAAAGAACACTTATGGACCGTAATATCTTGAGAACTTAGGATTTATTCACGTTTAACCAGCGATAAAATTAAAAGACATTATTTGCTGCCATTTTGTATAAATTGCATAGCTGCAATATCATGGAACAGCTGTGGGTATTTAGTTGAAACTTTCAAGGAATTTCGTGGGAGTGGCAAGTGGACGTTGAATTACGATATAAAAAAAGGCAGACCTAAGTCAAAAGACACTATTTGCATCCGGGTTATCAAAATACCATATTTGCAATATCCCAGGAACAGGGATAGGCTCCTGAATTAGGAGTCTATTGCCCTTTGTTAGTGTCGAGAATAATTTAAGGGTTGCCAGCTCCCTTTCTACGCCTATTTTGGCTACATTTCATGAATCAGTATTGATTCAGAGTTCAAGGTGTGAGGACCTCTTTTTGGATTGAACCTATCCCTAATATTTGGTAAAGGATTATCGTCTCTACTTGACCTATAGCCAATATTTTCATAATAATTAATTCAGTGTCCAAAGAACTATAAATAAGTGGATTATTTTCAGACTTGAGTGAAAATTCCCTTGGGAACAGTGATTTCTCTTATCGATATTTTCATGACCTATATATGATATAGGTCAGGATTAAGCAGTTGCGAAAATAATTATAATTTCCGATATTATAGACGATTGCGTTACGATAAAGGTGATAGGTGAAAAGTAAGCAGAAGGGTTGGGGAGAGCTGTTTGCAAGAGCCGTGGTACCTGCCGGGCTTGTCCCTTAAATTGCGGGGACAAGGTAGGCAGCCTCCAACGTTTCCCTTACTTCTCTCGCAAGTGAACCTTCAATCTAGAGAAAATGGGAAATGGTAATTGGTGCGAAGATAAACTTTTCTACAATCCTATCCTATGGTTTGTACAGAAAAATCTTGCTGAAGGAGTTTCGCCCGATACGATAAAAGAGTACATGGCCGATTTCTTCGAGTCTTCTTCTCTTTGTGAGACCCGTAAATTGCTTTTTTTAAAGCTTTTTCCGAATGAAGTCCCATCGAAGCGCGTAGGAGCCAATGCTGCATTAAACTGTGCTTCGGACATTATTTCTTCGCTTGTAAAGTGCGATTCCCAGAACATAAAGCTTCCGGACTTTGTTATCAAATGTCCCAGCGAAGTGCCAATGATCCCTGTTGATTCCTTCAGTACCCTCAGTGCCAAGGTGAACTCTTGTCTTGAACAGCTGCGTGATATTGCGTCCAAGGTTACTGAGGGACAGTCTAAGCTTGTAGCCCCTACTCAAAACACGAAAAAACCGTCCTACGCTGTCGTTGTAAGAAACCCACCCCCGGAGCTCAGCGACCCTATCCTTCGCATGAGCAAGCTCGAAACGTTGGATGGTCACGACGGGATCGTAAATCTGAAATCGAAGCCTCACAGCAGAAGCTGGGTTGTGATGGTACGTGATAAGCGCTCAGCCGACACGCTGGCTGCAGCTGTTACTAGCTCCATTCCAAACGTTGAAACCAAAGTAATTGATAAAAAGCCTTTAGCTGTTGTCCGTGAAATACCCCATAACTATTCAAGAGCTGATTTAGAGGCCTCAGTGGAAGGACTTATTAGTGCTAATCAAATCGGCAATTCTCGCACTTTTCGCCTCGAGTTTATCGACAAAACCGCTCTGAACGCGGTACTGGAGTCTGGAATCCGTATTGGGTACGAAATTTTTCGCGCTAAGCCCTTTCAATCCATTCCGCGTCGATGCTTTCGCTGTCAAAGTACTGATCACCTGATTGGAGCTTGTCCCCGCTCAGCAGCACATCCCAAGTGTTCCAGATGTTCTGGCCCTCATGTGAATTCCAAGGAAAACCCTTGCCAAGCCTCGCCAAAATGTGCAAATTGCACTATGGAACACGTAAGTTTTAGTCTGAAATGCAAAGTTCTCCGATCGGCTCTCAACAACGCTAATAAATGAATGCTCAAACTCCGTTTAGCTTTGTGTCCCTTAATATTAATGGTACAAAAGACAAGGATCTACTGATTAGTGAGCTGCTTGAAAATGATATTGTGTTTCTACAGGAGCACCTTCTCTCTAAAGTGAATGTTGATAGCCTAAAGCGTTTTCGGACACATTATACCGTCTTGAGAGCCGCCCAGAAAACCTGTGGTAGACCATCAGGAGGTCTGGCCATCTATTTCAGACACAAGACTCAGCCGATATTATTGCAAAGCGACGCTAACATCTTAGCGATAAAAAGTGGTGATACCGCATTTATAAACATTTATTTCCCCTGTAATAAAAAGACTGTGCAGTCATTGTCTAGTTTTTCACAAGCATGTAATCGCCTGCGAATACTACTTAGCGACCTTTCAAAACAAAATGCCAAATGGGTTCTCGCCGGCGACATGAACACTGACTCATTATCTAATTCTGACCGATCTGAAATCTTTCTCGATTCACTACCCGGAGGATTCCATCTTGCTGATGAAGATCTTCTATTTACTTATATTCACAATCGTGGTGGTGTTACTTCCAACCTTGATCATGTAATTGTGTCAGATTCAACTCTACTTTCATCAATAGTTCATGTGGACGACTCTAAAATTGACGACGATCATTTACCAATCACGTGCCAACTATCTTGCTCCATGGCAATCTCTGTGCAACGTAACTCTCCCAAATGGTTCTCAAAGTTAAATTGGGAAAATACCAATGTTCCACTTTATGTATTGACATTGTCCCAGTTATTTTCATCTATTGAAGTGCCTTTCCACTTATTGCAAACATCTATATCTACAACTTCAACTCGGATAGATATCAACTCGTATTATCAGCAAATAGTGTTCTGTCCAAAGTCTGCCGCTAAAAAAGCTGTCCCCTCCGAGTGCGTGCGAACAGGTACTTGCAATCCCTTTTGGAAAGTTGATCCTAAAGTGAAGATGGCTAAACTAAAAGCTAAGTTCTGGCTCCGTATGTGGATAGCCTGTGATCGCCCTTCTTCTGATTTAGTACATCAAATAAAACAGAAAACCAAACGAGAGTACAAATATTCCCTGCGTAGAGCGAGACTGAATGCCTGGGATGGTCCTTGTGACAAGAAATCTTGGGATCGTGTTATAAACAGTGTAAAGTGTTCACCTCCAATTAATTCGTCTCTTCGGCTATGTGACTTCGTTTATCATTAAAAATATATTTTCCTTTCATTTAATATAAATCTCCAAAATCATTTTACAAAGCTTGTCAACTCAATCCTCCCAATCCGTATCAACCAATCTCAAGTGTTGTCGGTGGAATCTGGTGTTATACTCCAAGCTCTTAAGCAAGTGAATAAGTCTGAGTCTCTTGATAGTGATGGTCTTTGCTTCAAGTTTTTTGCTTATGATTGTCCTGAACTGCTGAAGCATTTGCAGTTATTGTTTCAGATGTGTTTGGCACAGTCCGTTGTGCCAGATAGTTTTTTGTCCGGTTGTATATCTCCCATAGTCAAGAGGGGTAAGGACCCCAGGGCTTGCTCTAATTACTGTCCTATCACTGTGTCTTGTTTTGTTAGTAAGCTATTTGAATATGTACTGCTACCGGCCATTAACTCCAAGTGCAATTTTAAACCCTTCCAGCTTGGTTTTTAGAAAAGGTATGGGCTGCGTTCAAGCTCACCATATAGTGGGTCGGCTAATGAAACAAGCTGTTGCTCAAAAAAGTCCCCTGTATTGTTTGACTGTTGACATATCTAGTGCTTTTGACAATGTAATTCATTCAAATGCTTTGTTTTCTCTAGCAGCCTCAGGTGTTAACCTTTCTGTTGTTTCCGTGCTTAAGTATTGGTATGCTAATTCTTCAGTTAGGGTGAAGTGGAATGGTACTGTAGGGGAGTATATTCCTGTTAAAAAAGGCGTTAGGCAAGGTGCCGTGTTATCCCCGAGCATATTTAAATGTGTTTTAGCTTCGTGTCTTCAACCATCAATTTTTTACAATGATAATTTAGGCATTAGCCACGTTGCATATGCTGATGATGTTCTGCTTCTTAGCCGGACAAAACATAGTCTAATTACCAACTTTTACCGGCTTTCAGCCGCACTATCCACAGTAGGCCTTTCAGTTAATGCCTCCAAATGTGAGTTTTTGTGTTTTGGGAGTCCTCCATCAGCATCACCTCTTTGCTTGGGTTCTTCAACTATACCATGTTCAGCAAGTATTAAATGGTTGGGTCTCTCTTTTTCCACGTCACTTTCGTCTACTTGCTCCGCTATTACGTCCAGCGTGCTGAAAAGTATGCGGGTTGGATACGCGAAAATTTCACCAAATCGTTGTCGGTATAACCGAAAAGGACTATGCCGTCTTTATTCTAGTTTTTGCGCCCCTGCTGTTTTTTATCTTTCTGGTTTTGCTTTCCTCCTTCGCAAGAAGGATACAAAGAAAACACGCTCAGGATATTTTAAGTATTGCAAGTATTTGCTGCGTCTGCCTCGGTGGTATCGGAATCATACAGTCGTTTCTAAATTTGACATCGTTGATGCGCCCTCGCGACTGAAACATTTATCTAAAGATATATGTCTTAAAACTCGGCAAATGATTGGTGTTTTTGACCCTCTTTGGCCATTTTTTGAATTGAGGTAATTTACTTATGTTGTATGTTGTTATGCTGCTATGTTATTTATGTTGTTATGTTTTTTGTCTTGTTTTTTTCTTTTTTTGTGTGTTTACTCCACAGTTTAATGTATTTTGTGGGTTATAAATAAATTATTATTATTATTATTATTTCCCGCAGTCTCCAAGATATCGGACAAAAATCTTGAGATTTTGTTTTTGAAAATCATCAAAAGGTTCAGAATATTTGTCTTTGTGAATGACATCACCCCCGCAGAATCTGGGGCAAGGGCTGTAAATTATAACAGTTGCCAATTGTTTACATATAGAGTTTTTTTTCGAGAACCGCTTTGGGGATCGCGTTGTATCTTTCACGGAGACCTAGGGGGTGGGGTTGTCAAGTAGATCTCAAGTCTTAACTTAGGAGAGGGGACAGAGGAAATCCAAAAGAACTCATATGTATTCAGGTCACCGAAATAGCATAGCTGCAGTATCTAGCGAACGGTCTGGTGTTTTTTTGAGTTAAAACTTAAAGGTACTCTTTTTAATAGAGGTCATTTATTAACTTTTATTAAGTGATCTTGAAATACATTTATTTAACCAAGCAAGTAGTGACAACAACAAAAATATTACAATAAGATTCTTTTATTAAAATTTTGGATCAATATTCGTTTATATTCAAGTTTATAAGAGGATGGAGACCAGGATTGCCTCAGCCCTATATAAGGCCAAATGTTGGGCAAATTTTCAATCCGTTTGAATAACATTTTCCCTCATCATCCCCCCAAAATTGTATAGTGAAACTATTATTAAGATCGTTTGAATAAACTTAGTGTTATTTAAAAATTCCTATTGAATTTTCCAACCTTAAAATCATAATTCCTAAAAAGAAAAACTAAAAAAAACATTATTTTATGCAGGAATATTCCTGCAATTAGCCAATAAAAAACAACGTCTTTTAAAAACAAATGAAAATATAATTAAAAATGACTGATTCTAAAAAAAATGTTTTTAAAGAAAAATACAAACTATATTCAAACCAAAGACGAGTGGAAATAAAGTCATATAATAACTAACACTTGAAACGATCAGATATTGCCGCAAACGGGAGTAGGACTGACGACCACTTTCTTTACTAAATCCATGCTGAGCTTACTCCATAGATTATTAACTTAAAAATAATTTCGAACGCGGACTGCTAATATTTTTTCAAAAATTCTACAAAAGAGAGAAGTGTTTGTTACTATGTCTGTAATTTTTAAACTCTGATTTTTCTCCTTTCTTGTACAACAATTTAACTATCGACTTTTTCCAAGGTTTAAGACACCTTATATTTTAAACACAAATTTAAAAGAGTGGTTAGGGATTCTGCTAACACTAAAGCAGGTTTCTACACCATCGTATTCGAAAGACTATTAAGTTTGTTACTTTGTAGGTTTGGTGCGTTATTACAATTAAGTTCGCATAGCAATTCAACTACTTGCTCCATTAATACATCACTATCATCATATCCAAGTGCTGGATTTACTTCAGGTGATGATATCTCTGGGTGATGTGTCGGGTTGGTTATGTTATTTCTTTCTTTTCAGATGACGTTGCATAACCGGCTATTGCCCGGTGTAGAGCAAGTTATTTACATTGGGTGGATCCATGAACGAGTGCCATCTTCAGAAGCTCAAAATATTTCAAGTAATGGCTATTTATGGTTACCAGTTTTTATAGGTTTAAAAGGAGATGCTGTTTTATTTTTCAAAGAACCTCCGGTAAGTTAGAATAAATCATCTCTGACAATGTCTTTCCTTATAAATTTTCAGTTATTAAATATTGTTTCTCATTGTACACAATACTTTTACAAGAGGCTCACTATTTTTGCCGTCTAAACATGTTGTTTATATCTCTATTTTCATCTATTCATTTGTTTGCCATCAAAAATACAATTTATTTTCATTTATTATGAAGCAGAACTGTCAAAGTTGTCTGTAGTATTAAGGGACTAAACTAGAAATATCAAGGACCAGATAGCACAGACTTTGAAGGCTCTCTTGACGGAAAGACCCGCCCCTCCAAAACAAATCTCAAGATTTTGTTCATGTTGTCCGTATAATTTAAGTGTTATGTAGTTTTTTGATGACCTCCCTCCCCCCCCCAAAAAAAAAAATATTACGTTGCTGACTGGGATAACATAATATGTTAACTGTACGTATTGTTTCAAAACTTTCATTTTCAATTGAGATTTCTTCCTAGTCTGTTTATTTTCTTATAAAAAAGGATATGCCATTGGAAAGCAAAATCTTCCAAAAGATCTACCGACCAACTTTTCTTGACAAATTTACAAAATTCTCTCAAGGTGTCCAGTCCTAAGTACGTATGATTAAACAAACAAAAAAAACAATCCATTTTTTTTTTCAAATGAATGTAAAGAGCAAAATCAAAACTGGAACGAACAAAATGATTCCTTATATGAAGTCAGCTGCCCTCTTCTCAGCCCCTTGCTATTTACGCTAAAGTTGTATAGTGCTACAGTGCCACCATTTATGAGTATAATAAACGACCAACCGGTTGCTTCTTAAAACATTTAAACAGTAAGATGCTTTACGTTAAACCTATTAGCAAAAGCACTACAATATGCTCTTCTATTCTCGAGCATGGCAACGGTTCACGGCTCAGCATGACAACACTGTTCACAAAAGCTTTGCGCAGGGCTTTTAAACTAGATACTCTAGAGGACTTATTTGGAGCGAGGGAACAAAAGATGTTTTCATTTTGATGTCCTTAGTACTTTATTGAGTTTCACATATTTAGAAACAGCATAAAAACTAATTGTTTTGATGTATATATTCTTTTCAAACCTCTTTTTTAGAGTTTTGGTTACTAATTAGCACGAGTGGCTCCTTTCGTACAGTTCGTTATGACGAACTGTTTGATCAATGATTTGGTCGAATGCAATCGGGGAGTATGTCAGATTTTCCTCTGCCTATTATTTTGTAAAACTAATATAGTGTTGGCGTGCAGTGGCTGGAAATTCTGAAATTCAATTGACTTGCTTACACTATATTTCACTATTTCTTTTGAAATTGCCCAGCAAAAGTCGAGGCTGAAGGGCGAGGCCGAGTCCGTTGATTCAAAATCAAGCAGTTTGTGGGCATCAAGCCATGGCTAATTGTAGAAAAAGCCAAGATAGCATGTCCAAGTGAGTGAGAGGCAAATACGGCATAAGTCCTTTTTAGGATTGTATAAAAATGATGTCATTTTACTTGTTGATAGATAGAAGTCCTTTGATTCAAAACCAAGCAATTGCGGGCGTCAAGCCATGGCTAATTGTAGAAACAGCCAAGATAGGTAGTCCAAGGGAGTGAGAGGCAAATACGGCACAAGTCCTTTTTATCTTCTATATATATATAAATAAGTTGTCTGTGTGTGTGTGTGTGTGTCGAGTGACGTCATGTTTGTGTGTCGACTGACGTCATGTTTGTCGACTGACGTCATTTTAAGGACTGAGCTGTATGCGTTGTGAAGTTGTTTGTCAACTGATGAAATTACATACCGGAACACCGGGACACAAATGACGACCGGGACACAGGGAATATAAATGACGACCGGGAACCTCAAAGAGAAATTACAGACTGGGACACCCGGACACAAATCACGACCGGGACACAGGGAATATAAATGACGACCGGAACACAGGGACACAACTACAACGGGGACGACGGGGGCACCGGCGGGATATATAAATGACGACCGGGACACAGGGATTGTTCGAATAGAAATTACAGACCGGGACACCGGGACACAAATGACGACCGGGACACAGGGAATATAAATGACGACCGGGACACTCAAAGAGAAATTACAAACTGGGACACCGGGACACAAATGACGACCGGGACACAGGGAATATAAATGACGACCGGGACACAGGGACACATCATTATAATAATGAGGTATAGATCTGAATACGGATTGTTTTTCCCATGGACAATTATATGTTGCATGTTCAAGAGTCAGTAAACCTGACAATCTATTTATATGTATAGACGATGGGACAGCGAAGAATGTTGTATATTCGCATGTTTTACGTAGTTAAAAATATATATATATATATATATATATATATATATATATATCTATCTCTATTCACAGGTGGGACACAGGGACACAACTACAATGCCGCGTAACTAATATGGCGCGTAACGACTTACGCGCGCGGGGGGGCGCGAAGCGCCACCCCAACAGCTAGTGATTTTATAAAAATCATGTCATTTTACTTTTTGATAGATAGAAGTCCTTTGATTCAAAATCAAGCAGTTGCGGGCATCAAGTCATGGCTAATTGTAGAAAAAGCCAAGATAGGTAGTCCAAGTGAGTGAGAGGCAAATGCGGCATAAGTCCTTTTTAGGATTGTATAAAGATGATGTTATTTTACTTATTGATAGATAGAAGTCCTTAGATTCAAAATCAAGGATTTACGGGTATCAAGCCATGGCTAATTGTAGAAAAAGCCAAGACGGATAGTCCAAGTGAGTGAGAAGCAAATATGGCATTTGGTATTTTTAGGACTGTATGATTAAAGTAATTAAGTACGTATGATTAAACAAAAAATACAATCCATTTTTTTTTTCAAATGAATGTAAAGAGCAAAATCAAAACTGGAAACGAACAAAATGATTCCGTATATGAAGTCAGCTGCCCTCTTCTCAGCCCCTTGCTATTTACGCTAAAGTTTTATAGTGCTACAGTGCCACTATTTATGAGTACAATAAATGAGCCACCTGTTGCTTCTTAAAACATTTAAACAGTAAGATGCTTTACGTAAAATGTACTAGCAAAAGCACAACAATAAGCTCTTCCATTCTTGAGCATAGTAACGGTTCACGGCTCAGCATGAAAACACTTTCCACAAAAGCTTTGCGCATGGCTTTTAACCTAGATACTCTTCTGAAAAAAGAAGAAAAGTAATGGAAAATTTCGTTGTCCTTCTCGTAGTCCAAGTGAGGGAGTCCTTTTTAGGATTTTATAAAAATGATGTCATTTTACTTGTTGATAGATAGAAGTCCTTTGATTCAAAATCAAGCAGTTGCGGGTATCAAGCCTTGGCTAATTGTAGAAAAAGCCAAGACGGATAGTCCAAGTGAGTGAGAAACAAATATGGCATTTGCTCTTTTTAGGACTGTGCACTACTACTACTACTAATAACTCACTGCAGCACCAAGCCGCCTGAGGCCAACACAGCTACGCACGCTCCTCCTCCAACCTAATCTATTCAAGGCCTCCTCTTTACACCCTCCCAGGAAGTTCCCATTTCCTTTAAATCTTTATTTATGACATCCTCCCAACCCAGGCAAGGACGACCTGCTTTCCGTGTAGCCCCAGACGGTTGGCCAAAAAGGACAATCTTCGGCAATCTGTCATCCTTCATCCGCAGAATGTGGCCTAGCCATCTCAACCTTTCTTTCACTATAGCCCTAGAAAGCGGGATTGAACCACATTTTTCGTACAACCTACTGTTTGAAATACGGTCAGTCAGCCGGGTACCCAGAAATTTTCATCTGGTTTTCGGAGCACCCATGCTTCAGAGCCATATTTGACTACTGTCATCACTGTAGCTTCCAATATTCTAATCTTGGTTTGCAGACTTATCTTTCTGTTCTTCCAAACTTTTTTAACTGTGAAAAAAAACCTCTCCTGGGGTCATAAATACAGGTGGAGGAGGAAGAAGGCCCCTCATATTTACACTCAACAGGGCCCACTGGCGTGTCCACACGTCACATGAGTTACAAACCTTCTCCCAGTAATGGGTTAAATTGCATGGTGATGCAGAACACCATCGTTGGAGGATCCTCTATAGGAGGACAACTGCGGCAGGGCGTAAGATCCAGATTTATTGACAACGGCCTCTGTAAAGGGCTGCATCGACCCTTTCGGGGTACCTGAAAGACTGGGAAACTTGCGGTCAAATTTTCCCACTTGAGAAGTGGCGCCCTTTGAGAAAATTATAGCCTAGTAAAAAACACAGCACTCGCATTCGACTCTTGTTGATAGAAGAGCATCGCCCAGTGCTGAAAACCATGTTGTGACCAAGATGGGTCCAAGATTGCACAAAGCCTCCAACTTATTGGAGGTCCCAGGGACTTCTTGCTGTCCGATTCTAAGCCGCCTTAAGCGCTTCAGTGTAGACTTGAGAAGATATGTTGGTCCCCGTCCTGCACTTGTATCCTGGGATCATTGCTTTTCCTGAGGCCAAAATAATGTCAAAGATTTAAAGAACATGAAAATTGGAACTTAAAATGTTACGACGTTAAAAAATGACTATCGCATCGACATTTTGACTGACGAATTCAGACGGTTTGAACTGGATTTATTAGGAGTTTTAGAAACTCATATCTCAGGGGTAGGAAACATGAAATTAGGTGACATAGGCTTTGTTTACTCAGGCAGGAAGGATGGGGTACATAGACAGGGAGTAGGGTTCATGATGAATAAGGAAGCTGCTAAGTTTTGTTTTAGGCTGGTAAGGTATTAATAATAGAATACTAATTGCTCATTTTATGACTAAGAAGTTCAGGGTATCAGTTATAGTAGTATATGCCCCTGTTGAACCAACTAATGGAGATACTAGTGACTCAGATGAATTTTACTTGCAGTTACAGGAGCAAATAGACAGGGTACCAGGTAGAAATATGGTGTTTTTTCTAGGAGATTTTAATGCCCAGGTTGGCAGAAATAGGGATAGATGGTATCCCAGCCTAGGTAAATTTGGTGTAGGAAAAGAAAACAGTAATGGCTGTAGACTATTGCAATTTTGTAGGTATAACAACCTAGTTATAACCAATACGGTGTTTGGTCACAAAATGGCCCATAAGTTGACATGATATTCACGTGATGATAAGACAGCAAACCTTATTGATTATGTTATTGTAAACCGAAGATTAGCAGGATCAATACAAGATACTAGGGTGTATAGGAGTGCTGTTATTAATTTCAAAAGTAAAGATCACCATCTAGTAGTGTCTAAGGTTAATTTAAAGCTGAAGTTTCGGAAGGGTAACTACCTCCCGGAAAATTATGATGTTGATAGACTCCAGGATGAAAATTTGAGAAAAAACTTCCAGGAACAGTTGAATACTAAACTTGAGAGTTTGAAACTCGACAATGTGGAAGATGGATGGAATAATTTAAAAAAAAAACAATTTGTGAAGCTGATGATGGTGTCTTAGGGAAGAGTGCTAAGACTGCAACGAGGAATATTACTGAAAAAAGCTTTAGGTTTAATAGAGAGTAGAAGGGGTTTTTACAAGAATTATCTGAGTGATAGGTCGTATGAAAACAAAAGGTGTGTAAAGAAAGTGGAGAAACCACTAAAATATGGACTCAGGAGATGTGAAGTGGAGGCCATGGATAAAATTGCTGAGGATTTGGAAGATGTGGCTAAACGGCATAATAGTAAAATATTACACTGGCATGTTAATAAATTGAAAGAGAGTGGTCAATCCTGACTAGTCCCAGTTAAAGATAGAAATGGGGCCACAATTAGTGATAAGGAAAAAGTTAAAGAAAGATGGGTGGAACATTTTGAGAATCTGCTAAACCGAGATACAGTTGCAGGGAAACATATAGATAAAAATGAAAAAGTTTGTGATACCATGCATGTGAAGGAAGATTTGTATAGTGAGGAAGAACTAGCGACAGTACTAAAAGGATTAAAAAATAATATGGCTCCAGATGCTGATAGTGTGACAAATGAGTTTCTTAAATATGGTGGCTCTGAGGTTAGGAATAAGCTACTGAAGATTATGAACATGATTTTTGAAAAAGGGGAAGTACCTAATGATTTTAGGAAAACCTTAATTAAACCACTGTATAAGAAAGGTGACAAGAGTGAGTGTCGTAATTATCGAGGCATTAGTCTGGTCTCTGTAGGTAGCAAATTACTGAGTAATATGATACTTTTTAGACTGAGAGATGCTGTAGACAAAGTTTTAAGGGAAGAACAGTGCAGTTTCAGAAAAGGTAGAGGATGTGTCGACCAAGTTTTCACTCTTAGGTTAATAATTGAGAAATCCCTTCGTTGTCAAACACCTTTGTTCCTCAGTTTTATCGATTATGAGCACGCTTTCGATTCTGTTGATAGAAGAGCGTTAGCAAAGGTCTTATCCTTATATGGTATACCAAAAAAATTCAATAAAGTGATTTGTGTTATGTACGAGAATAATACTGCTGCGGTTAAGGTAGGAAATGAGGTTAGCAACTGGTTTTGTATTAAATCAGGAGTTAAGCAGGGTTGTGTTCTATCCCCCTTTATATGGATCATTTTGATGGACTTCGTCTTAAGCAGCACAGGAAAGACAATTGGAGACCACGGAATCAAATGGGGAGGAAAAACACTCCTGGACTTAGATTATGTTGATGATTTAAGCATATTAGATGAAAGTGTGAGCAAAATGAATGAATTTTTAGAGGTTTTGCGAGTTCGGGGTGCTAGAATAGGCTTGAAAATTAATGTGAAGAAGACTAAGCCACTAAGGCTAGGACTAAGTGAAGATGAAAAGGTGACGTTGGGTAACGAAAAGATTTATCAAGTTGGCAGCTTCATTTACCTTGGTAGTATTATTAGTAAAGACGGTGGGAGTAGTGAAAATGTTAAAGTAGAATAGCTTAGGCTCGAGGTAGAATGATGTCATTTCACTTACGACCATATGACCTGGAAAACCTTTCATGAACACTTTTCTAGTGGAACACAGTTTTTTACTTTTAGTTATTTTACGGTGTCCGTTATGTGTCTCTGGAGCGTGAAGAGCTCTCAGGGTGGCCATCTGTCGATATAGAGCCGAATGTGTTGGGGAAATGGGGAATTCTTTTGGGAGGATCCGGATCCATAAGGATTGTTGAGATTTATCTCATTTGGCATTTATATAATTTATTACTTTCACTAAAACCTTTCCAGGAATTACGTCGAAATTTCGTGACAAAAAGACTGGAAATGTGGAAATGAACTACGACAAAAGGCTTTCCCATCATGGAAACCTTTCTTGTAATGACTCAAAGAATATAAGACTTAGTCTTATCAGAAGTCTTATCAATTACTGACCCGCCAGAGACCAGTATCAGTTTGGGCTGTAATACAGTGTGAAAGGACTAGGCTCACGTGCTAAAAAACTTATATCCGATGGCTTTGAAGAAAATTCCACATAGCATTAAAAAAATGGAGAGCTATATGAAAATTATTTTAAAAATATCATTATAAATAATATCATTATAATTAAAATTATCATTACAAAACCATCCAATTGTAATATTTTCAAGGGACTGTGCCTGTGGGCTCCCTTACCCCAGCACGTGTGCCTTGCGATGCTGCTTTGTCAACTGATTAATTAAGACAAATAACCCCGATAATTGTATTCAAACATTGTATGAAAAATAGTCTCTAAAAGCATCTTCCCAAAATTTTCAATGGAACTGTTTAGCTGCCCTACCTTCTTCTGGAGTCGCAGTGCCTCGACATTTAGCAAATTTTTCCTGGCTGATCTTAGCCTACAATTAAGTTGCGCCTAATTTTAACACCTACTGTTGCGTCCTATTTTCTAAAGCGTTTCTTCTTGCCTACATCTTCATACAGTCTACTGTTTAGGTCCTGCTCACTTAAGTAACCAAGCTAGATGTAAAAGGAAGGAAATCTAGGGCGCTGAACCGTAGGCGGTTTGAACGGCTAGGGAGGGTTTGGACGCTCCCTTCCGTGGAGCAAAACCTTTTGCTTACAATAAATCTAGCGTGTTTGATAGGGTTAATTTGTTTGATTGATTAGAGTATCGTATCATGAAGGGGATGATAAATTTCGAAACATGTAACAAATATCTCTTATCTTATTATCTTCTGTAAGTTTCTCTTTTTTTTTCTTAGCAAGTTTTTATACGTGAAAAACAAGCCTTTCTTTCCATTTATGGAATTTTATGGACCACCCTGTATATTATCAAAAATAAGTTAAGAATAAGTTCAATTTTAGGGCATCTAGGGTTGATACTACCACTACTACTACTAACAACTCACATCAGCACCAAGCCGCCTGGGACCAGTATAGCTATGCGTGCTCTTCCTCCTTTCCAGTCTATTTAAAGCCTCCCTCTTCACACCCTCTCAAGAAGTTCCTATTTCCCTTTAATTTTTCCTTACGATATCCTCTTACCCCATTTGGGGATAATCTGCTTTTCATCTGGCCCTAGACGGATGGCCGACAAGAAATCTTTAGAAATCTGTCATTTTTTATCCGCAGAATGTGTCTTAACCATCTCAATCTTTCTCTCATTATAGCCCTAGAAAGCGGGATTTAGCTGCATATTTTGTATTGCTTACTGTTTGAGATATGGTCAGTCTGATAACTCTGGCTGATAACTTTTTTTTTTATTATTGAAATTTAAGTACTGCTATACTTCAAAATTCAAAGTTAGTAGTCTTGCTCGAAGTGATAAAACATCCGTTACAAGATGTATCCATCTAATTTTATGGTTACTAAAATAGTTTTCTGCCATCCCCTAGTCAGTATTTATCAATGTCTTGTCGACGTCATAGTCATGTAGGAATATTTACCAACTTTTATCACTTAACATTGTAAGCATATCCTTATCTCTCGTTCAAACTTAAATACTAAACCAAAATAAAAAGCTTTATCAGATTTAGAATCCAAAGTGTTACCTAGAATATTTGTACATGTGTCATTTCAAGGACAGCTTGATCAATTCCATAAAAGAAACATTTGATAAAGAATTATAATAAATTTTTACTGTTTTTGGTTTAAATGCACTGCTCTTCTGGTTAGAAAGATCAAGACTGTTGTTTTGTTTGCTCAGGCCTCAGTCGTTAAAATGCTTTTTTTGCAGTTTAGAATCGACTTCAGTAAATTAGCCTCTAAAGAAAAATTTTGACTTTGGGTGACCAATACTTTTTTCTTTTTTTCTGTAATGATGCTATATTCTGTTGTTTTTTTTTTGTTTTTTTTTTTTTTTTTTTTTTTTTTTTTTTTTTTTTTTTTTTGTTACTGTATGAATTTCAGAGTTAATTATACGCTTTGACGCTAAAAAATGAATCAGATTACAAGTAGCTTCTAAAAGGCTCGTTTAAGTAACTACTGTGCCTTCAATATTTTCTTTCCTAATCCAATTCAACTTTATAATCCTTTAGGTTGATGTGAATGATTGGAATACTACAGCCAAAGCTTTTTTAGTCCTTGAAGTCATGTTCCGGCCGTTACGGGATTCAGAACACCTAGATGATAGACCTAACTGCTTTACTTTGCAAGTAATTGAGGAGAGCCTAATAGAATCTCGGTATTTCAGCGTCGAGACTCGTCAAGATTTCTTAAGGTTTGAAAATGCTTGGCATCGGGCAATGACCAGTTCGGCCATCAGAACTGGGGTAAGTTGGATGTAGTCCATTTGCTAGACTACCTGGGAATTCTTGCATGCTGACCGGCAATCGACCACCAGTGAGTGTTAGGTTGTTGGGCTTCCTTGAAATGAATATTTTGAAACGTGGTTTCACTTCTTCTTTTTTTTCTAGTCATTCTTATTCCACTTAGGTTTTACACTGTTACCTTTATTTTTGGTTTATTTTGTTCTGCTTTTTTATTTTCAATTTTTCTGTTGGTCCGTCTTTTTAACTTTATTTATTTATATTTATGTATATTTTAAATGTATATTTATGTCGCATATACATTTATAAGCTAAACTGTATCAGTAGCTACAATTTAGAAGCATATAGGACATAGACGTTTACATTGAAAAAAATAAATTTTAAAATGGGAATCCATAAAATGAACTTTGACCTGTTTATAAATTGTGAGAACAAACTAAACCAGAAATTGCCTATTAAATAGGAAATGTTCTCTAAATAATATTTTAGTTCGAACATACTTACCAGTGTTTGTGATATCAATATGGCAATTACTGCTTCAGATTTTGTCATCCAAGGAGTCAATTGTTGCTGTGAAAAGCTAGAATCTGTAGAATTATGAAATTTACACTGTCATATGGAGTATGCCCCAAATAATAGTTGTTATCATTCTTTCTCACTGGAATCGGTAAGTGCAGATTTTTACATTTACTGATGTTCAGTGTTTGATAAAAATATTTGCGTTATGTTTTAAATCAAACTTTTTCATCTGATCATTCCTTAATTTGTTTTTGTTTTTTCAATATTTGCGATTTCTTTAAACTGCGTTTTGATTTTAATGCTTGCGATTTATTCATGAGGCAAAGATGACGATGCTTTGCGTTTATTCGTCTAAGACTAAACTTGGGTCTACAAGGACTTTGTCCTATTCCTTTGTGGAATGTAGTGTTCATGGTCAATAGACAAAGCTCTAATTTTCTGATTTAGCCTGTTGCGTGTGAGGTGTGATTGGAAAGTCTTAAGACTGGGTTTGTAATTTGAAAACGGCTGTCTTTACAGGCTATTTCAATGAACTAACTTCAAAGTCATTTCCTGCTGAATGAACACACTGATTCAAACGGTGTTTCCACGTTGGGAAGCATTCTTGGAAATTGTCCTCCGTAAAGGTGCAAAGAACTCACTGCGTATTGGCTTGGGCGTCGTCAATTGTGTCAACTATTTTTCCTTTCAGTGGTGATTTTAATTTTGGAAGTAGGTGAAAGTCAGCAGAATCCAAATTTTGAGGTTAAGGGGCTCCACAAGCGGAGGAATAATGATTTTAGACAAAATTCCCTGGATCAAGAACCCACAATGTGCGGGTGCTTTGTTGGGATTAAGGATCCAATTCTTTTCTCTCCAGCGGACAAGTCTTTTCTGTCGAACTTTTTTGCGTAAATGCTAAATGACACTTTTGTGGTATTTCTGGGTAGCTTTCTGCTCTTTAGGGGATATTTATGAGGTACAATATCCAAAGAATAAAAAAAACACCTACATTGTCATCACATTTGACCGACTTGTCGTGCTTTCTTCGGTCACAGTGAATCCGGTCTCTTCCACTGAGAGGATTGGACATTTGTTTCTGGGTCTTACCCAAAACCCGAGATTCGTCATCTGCTATAACGCGTGATATAACAGTGTCATAATAGTTAAAATTCAAGAATTCTCCATTTCTGCTTGATTGGCAATTTTTGGGACATTCAAGTCGGAACTGCTTCTACTCGTCAAACGGCAATTTTAGAATAAGCTTAACGCACACTCCATTCATGTTCGGAAATGAATGTCCATTTAAGATTATAGAATCTCAAATTCACGTCTTCAGCCATCACACTAATTTCGAGTTTATTTTCTGTTTGTACTAAATTGTGGACTTCCACACTGTTTTAGTTTTTCTTTTATGTGGAAGCGCAGCCGATCACCGATGATAACCCTCGCCTGACTCGTGCATATCTTTGAATCTGTAACTCAGATAAGAAAGTTATGATTCGGTCAAAAATTTATCTTCAAAAGTTTGAGCAAGGATATCTCGATGCTTGTTTCAACACGGATCAAAGAAAGATCAAGCAATCACTTTCGTACAAACAGGCAGTTGTAGCTATGATGGTGATGGTGCCTGTCTTGAAAATTTCCAATGTCACCTTGTATATCCTGATTGGCTTTTTTAATTGAGCCTTGGGTTTGACTATGTCAAGGCTGTCGTGGACTCTATCAACATCCCATCGAATAGGGTATAATTTAGATATGACTTGATTACTGAAGATTATATTTAAACACAATATAGCTGGGGCTCACGAAGTTAAAAATATTTGAAAAGGACATGCTACTCTTTTTGTTGCCCGAGCTTTTAAGGTTTGTCGTCAAACTAACCTCGTTAAATGGTTTTGATACCATGAACTTACTATTGCCACCCATTACTTTCATTCGATAATTTACCAATTTGAATAAATTTAAAAATAAAATTACAGCTTCATATATTATTTATAATATTTTTGTTTTAACTTACAATTCTTTAGGTATGTGTTTTTTTCCGTGGCCTATTCTGGCGCATCTTTCAGGTAATGTATAGCAAAAAATGTATCTCTAGCAGCATAACACTAAGTCCGTTTCATCAAGTTTTTAAGGTAGTTTTAAGTTCTTTTATAATTAATTGTTTTTAGCGTTTTAATCATCTGTATCCCAATATTGGTATGCGTTTATTTTTAGTAGGAGTCAATCCAAAAAGTATTTAAGAGTACTTTCTTGAAAAACAAGTAAAAAAAAATCTCTTCTGTTTACTCGCAATTAATGTGGATATTTTTTTTTTTTAAGAAGATCCCAATTCACTTATCTATTCTCCGATCCATTCGGCATAATTTTGGGTATTCGGAAAAAATAAATTAAAAAAAAATGTTGCACGGACTAGCAAACATTGCATAAGCTTAACAGAAAGCATAGCACAGCATAGTATAAGAAACTGTAGGAAAAATAGTACAAATCTTGGGATTCTAGGGGCACAAAGACCAAAAATCCGTCCTCCCTCCCTTATTTCGTACCCTAATTCATTGGGCTGTGAAAAAGACTAATAGCTTCACGATGACATATTTCTCTTATCATGAAAACTTCTTGCTAATAAATGATTTCATAATAAATTGCTAAACTTGGAAAAAGGAAATTTCCTCATTATTCGTATCTAAACAGGCTTCTTGTTCCATTGTCCATCAGAGCATATCTGTGATTGTTGCCATAGACCAGTGATTACCTGAATATAGTGGAATATAACCAAATAGTCTATCTTTCATTCATTTATTGGTATTTGTTGATATTCACTGAATAGTGTCACCATTCTCTAATTTCAGTTTTCCAGGGTAACAGCTGTTACATACATGCTTTGTATTTTCAAAGTTCGTGCTAATCAAACGAAGTATTTACAACTTGCCATATTTATATTGTGGAAAGTATGCGCAGAAAATATAGTCTTGTTTTGACCATTATAATTCAGCTACTCTGACAGCTAAGAATTAGCTTGAAAAAAAAAAGACAAGGCGTACTCCACTTCTCCAAGCTACTAAGACAAGTTAACTATTATAGACATTTTGTACAGCATACATGGAATATAAGAAGGAACAAAATATAAACCGGAAGGGTGTGTTCCACTCTGGATTTTCCTGGAAGCAAAATTTCAGTACACAGATTTTTTTGTCTCTCTCTTTTTGTAAATAGCCGAAAACTTCTCCAAGAACTGTTTGCAGCATATAATTTATCTAATAATCCTATGGTCTTTTTTCAGCTACTCTCGTTTGTAGTATTCCTGTTTTAATCTAAGTTTTAATAACCATAACGTCCATTATCTGATAATGCTTTTATATGAAGTACTAAAGGCATGCGTAACCGTAAACTACTAAACTATTAAGTTTTGTCATCAATTTTTTTAATCAAAGGTAACTTTTTGCTTAAGGGTCAGCCTGAGCGCCACCGATAAACTTCTCGGTTGTGACAAGTGCCACCTTGTCCCTCGTTTTTACCCAAATTTAAGTAAAAATATTTTTTCATTTTCCTATTTCTATACACTTTGATGCCTTCTTTTTTTCCCGGGGGGGGCGTATTGTCCCCATAAAGGTCAGTATGTATTATTATTATTGTGTCTTTTTGTTGTTGTTGTTTTTTTTTTTTTTTTTTATTCCATGTTAAATCCAATGACTCTTTTAGGTTAAATCATTTCCCGTTATGTGCGATGGATTAGAGGGTACATTAACCTTAAACTGGAATGATGGTTTTATTTTTGCTGCCTCTGAAGGACCTGAATGGTCATACAAGTTTAGTCAATTAAAGGGCTCATCCGATGATGGTAAAGAAACCTTGAAGTTCCATTTTCGACAAGCCGACGGCCGAGGAATCGATAGAAAGGTATGTTCACAGTCCAGTGTTATGTAGGCTACCTGGTAGATTTGTTCCTGAAACTAGTTATAAGGTTCTGGTTTTTGGATGGGCTCAAATCTAAGCTTAGTCATCCAACATGAACAAAGTTTTATTTGTAGTCAAGAATATTATGCGTGTCAAGTAGAGACAGAAAATTGAGAATAGCTTGGAGAAAGCAAGGAAAAATCTTTTAAAATTAGATGCAAAAGTATTTCCTGTTCAGAAAGTTGTCAAACTGGGATTCAAGATATATGTCAAGTAGAGTAATAAAATTAAAAATGGAATAGAAAAAGCTATTGCAAATTTTTTACACTTAGGCATCAGATGCAAATGAATTTCGACTTCAGAAAACTCCTATTAAAGCATTGTAGTTTTGAGATATAATGCCGCCATCTTTGTTTAATCCAAAATTTGGAGTTAGCTATTGTTGTGGAAACTGAGGCCTCGTGATAGCATGCTGGGGATTTATTTTTGTGCGCTTGTACATGGGAACCGACCTGGCAAAGTCAAAATTTCCTACTGTAGTGATCAAACCACGAGATCTTCTGGCCTATTAATCATGCAAGCCTTTGGCAAATTTGCAATTATGAGACTATGTTGAAGTTGTTTTCTCCTTTGAAAAACTTCCAATCGTGGCCTAAAATACACATTTCTTGTATTGGCCCTCCCCCCCCCCCCCTCTATTTAGGAAATGCCTCTCAACTTATTCCTCCCCTAAGAATGTGCGCGTGCACTTAAGCGCCATCCAAAGCCGTTAAAAGAATATACTCTTTCAATGTTTCATATGGTTTTAGAATGGTTGGTTTGGGTCTTTGCAAAGCGCGATATCACATTTTCCTGCCCTTAAAGCTAACTTAAAAACCACAGTGTTGACACAATTCTTACAGAAACGTGGAATCTTGATAGGTTGTCAGGTCATATGGCAGGCTATAAAATTCTCCTGAGCACATGTGCTGATCGAGGTGAGCTTAGACTAGGTGGAGGTGTTGCCTTGTACATACGGAAAGACATCCCCTGCAAATTATTACCGGAATTATTTGATCCAGCTCATGAAGTAATCTTGGCTATTTGCCAACCAAAATCTCTTCTCCGTCGCTTTTCTTGTATTATAGTCGCTTCAGTATACCTGGAAAGTGCCAGAAACCGTGGTGACTTAGTTTTCCACCTCCAAACGACTATTGATCACCTGAGAAGTATATACAGCAGTCCAGCTTTTATTATAGGATGAGACTTTAACCAAACCAAGAAGAGTTGGTTATCATCTTGTTTGTCTTTAAAAAAAAGTAGTGCACATACCCACCCACTCTTTGGGGGGCATTTTGGACCTTATACTCACAAATTGTGATGATTTCTAATCCCCCTCCCTTTTCTCTTGGTCCTGTTGGCATGTCAGACCACAACGCAATTCTGTGGAAAGCAAGAGAGTCCTTACCAAGGCCCAAACTACCCCGTGTCATTGTTCGTCCTTGTATGGAGTCGACCATCTGTGAATACGGTCGATGGATTGGCACATATGACTTCCCCGAAGTGTACAGTAACGAGCCCTTGGATACTAAGGTATCCGATTTCAATGCCACTTTATACTGTCAATACCTAAAGATCTTGACAACAAAATCGTTTGTTGTTAGTGAATACGACAACCATGGATCTCTCCAGCTATTAAATCACTAATAAAAGAGGTCTCGCCTCTACTCCTGTGGTGATATTATCAACGGCAAGAAACTGCGAAATCAAATAGTCTTTTTGGTAAAGAAAGCTAAAGCTCGCTATGGTCGTGAAACCATGCCCTACCAATTACTTACTTCAGACCCCAAAAAGTGGCACAACGCTGTGAAAAAAGTGACCGGCCAAGCTTTTGACAGCAGTGTAAAGATCAGTAATGATGATGGGTACTTAATCAGTGCAGAAGAAGTGAGCAAATTCTTCACCAAGATCTGCACTACCTATCCACCTATTACGACTGATGAAAAGCCCACCATACTTGAAAAATATGAGCCTGAGAACAATATAATAGTCAGTGAGTTGGACGTTTACAGGGAATTACGGAAAATCAAACCGAATACATCTTCATACCCTGGTGAATTACCTGGCAAATTGATACATGAATATACAGCCTTCATGGCATTACAACTGTCCAGCATCATAAACGAGTGTTTTGTTTCCGGCTATTTCCCGTCATAGTGGAAACGGGCTTATTTTAGAATTATTCCAAAAAAGTGCATGCGACGATCTCCGCCCGATCTCACTTACACCTTGCTTGGTGAAAGTAACTGAGGCCTTCATATTCAAGTTTCTTCTGTAACAAATTCATGGGCGTATTGATAAATTCAAGTACGGTGGGCTCCTCAAGTGCAGTACTATAATCTACCTAGTACGGATGTTTGGCTGTATCCTCCAGTGGCTGGGAAAAGGTAGCTGTTTCGTCGACATTTGCGCAGTGGATTTCAGAAAGGCCTTTGACCTAATCCGCCACCTGACTGCAGGTTTGAATCTCCAGGAAATGGATGCCAAACGACGCACCCTTGGCCTTGTACTTGACTTCTTAACTGGCCGAAAAAAAAATGTCTTTGCACTACATGAAAACGATTCGGATTCATCATGGTCAGATACTTCTTGCAGGGCCCCACAAGGCACGAAATTAGCTGGAACAATTTTCCTGGCTGTAATTAATTCCCTGCTTAATCATCACGACGACCGTTACAAGTTTGTAGATGATCTGTCCATAGTGCTCGCTTACCTGGTCGAAAACACTATCATAATAAAGCAGTTTTCAGACCAGTTATTTGATCAGCTAAAGACCGAATGCTCAAGTCATGATCTTACCATAAACGTAGCCAAGTCGAAGATAATTCGTTTCAACCCTCTGAAGCGGAATATAGATATGCCTCTAGTCCCTTTCTAGATTGTGAACAAAATAAAAATCTTAGGAGTAACTTTCACTAGTGACTGTAGTTTCAGTGCCCATATTAATTTAACCGTCCACAAGGCTAATGTGAGCCTTCAGACACTTACCAAAATGAGGTGTTTTGGGTGTGATACTGAAAGTCTTCTCCATGCCTACATGTGTTATGTTCGCCCGTTGCTCGAGTACGCGTGCCCGGTGTGGGTCCATCTGCTATCCGCACAGCGTACCTATTACGCGACTTAAAGTCCGTCCAGAAAAAAGGAACAAGGATTATACTCCGAAAGCGCGACATACCCTATGATCAAGCCTTCGCTAAATTAAATTTATCTCCACTTGAAGTCCGGCTTGAACACCTTATTCAGCAATTTGGAAAATCCGTCCTAGCCAATAAGAGCCGCCGGTCACTACTGCCCGAACCAGCCCCTCCCAATAGCCGAACTCGGTTACAAAATAAATTTCTACCCCCCCCCCTAAAGTACGAACTAATCGTTACGCCAACTCATTTGTGCCTTTCTTCACATCAATTTTCAATGCTGAGTTGTAGTATGTGATTTTTTTTTAATGTATGATTTTGTAAAAAAAAAACTGAATTTAGCTATGCTACGATAGCTTTTAAATATACCGATCTCTCTCTCTCTCTCTCTCTCTTTCTCTCTCTCTCCTCTCTCTCTCTCTCTCTCTTCTCTCTCTCTCTCTCTCTCTCTCCTCTCTCTCTCTCTCTCTCTCTCTCTCTCTCTCTCTCTCTCTCTCTCTCTCTCTCTCTCTCTCTCTCTCTCTCCTCTCTCTCTCTCTCTCTCTCTCTCCATCTATCTATCTATCTATCTATCTAGTATCTTTAAAATCTTTTCGTCTTTGCGTAAAAAATTCATTTATTACAACATGGTACGTTTCAGTAACTTTTCTTCTTGTTTGAAGTACAATGGACATTTTTTTAATCCTACCCAAAAGTTTGAAAATTACTAGGCTAGTTCTCCAGTCTCTGTCTCTTTTTTGTATCTGCCTCATTTTTATTTACTCAATAGAATCAAATTTTGCTTCCTTTAAAATTCACTTATTGTTACTTTTCAACGTAGTTTAATTGCAAACTAGCTACTTTTTTTCCTTTATATCCACCATTTTTACTGATTTTTATCCACCTTTATATTCACCATTTTTTTACCGATCCACCATTTTGAGACATTTAGTAATTGTTAAAATCAAACAATGTCCGTATTCAAAAGAGGTTAGATATATCTGATGTAACTAAAGCATACAAGAGTGAAATCTTCCTATCTTGAAAAAACAAAGCCACCAACAAAAATGGTGGTCACTTTAACCTACGGGTACTGAAACTCCTGGGTAAGGACATCGATTTATAATTAACAGAAATTGAACCTGCTTTCATTTCTTTGGCTGCTCTGTGATTATAAGGAATATGACCAGGTTGGTACTATAACTAAAAGGAAGGAAGAAAATAGAGCTTTATACCAAGTAGAAGTATTTTTTATTCTAAAATTTTGCTTAAGTACCATCATGAAAGGACTTAAACAGTTGTAGAAGTTCCAGTGGTCATTTATATAACGATCAACTATGTGAAAAAGCATCAAAAATAGCGACGAAGACCACACTGCCTTTCCATTTCAAACAAATACAAAGTAGAAACAATAGGGGAAATCTTTTCAAGACAGTGGAACTAGAAAGTTCCACTTCCACTTGTCCACTGTCTTGAAAAGATTTTCCCTATTGTTTCCACTTTGTATTTGTTTGAAAAAGCATCATTTATTGACTGTTCAAGAAAATACTTAAATGATGCACACGTTAGTGCAGTATCAAGAAGACGGAAAACACTAACAAAAATTGATATGAAGAGATGGATTTTTCATCTAAGACTAGTCCTAACGGCCTCTACCAAACTCACCCACCCCACTCCCGAAAAAAAATAGTGTATACCTAAAATCCTTTTTCCTTCCCACGCTTTGGTCCCTCCCCCTGTCACTATCTTACGGTTGTACCTTCACGTACGTATGGTTTGAAGATTATATTTTTTTTTTTAGGAAATAACTTGCTCTGATCTCCATAGTTTGATCTACTGCATGACATCATTTTTAACAGCAAAAGTGGCGACCATCGATCCAAGCTTCGTAAAAGTTGATGCAAGAAAGTCAGGAATATAAAATACAATAATCTTTGTCTTCCTGTGGACCCAGTTTTTTCCTCCTTTTTTATATTAAGATCATCTTTAGAAGGCATATTTAGGACTCAAGTCACTTCCTCCCTCCAATACTAGCTTCTTTTTTTTCATATATATTTTCAGTCCCATAAATAAATGTAGAAATATGCAGTTTGTTTTTGTTTCCTAGATGATTTGGTATTTTGCCAGTAAAAACTTTAAAAATAGATCATGTAGAGTTCTTGTTTCCATTTGGTCTTCGTTTGTAGTTGTGGAATTGACAATCAGGCAACGTTGAAAATGCGACCTTACAAATTCATACAAGTATTTTATTTAGCCCAAGAGGTCTTATAATTTTAAGACTTCATTTAACCATTTTTGCGATTTAAACAAAATCTAACGATATACTCTTCAAAGTGAGACTCGGAATACATTAGCGAAGGTGGGCAACTAGGATATAACGACTATTGATTTTTGGGGAGACGAACATGTTGTGGCACAGAGACACATGTTTTAAGAGACCATGTCCAGGCGTTTGCGTAGGGTGATTACCTTCCCGCCTGTACCCCCCTCCCCCGGGTTTTCGATATTTGTCTATTTTGTCTTATAATTTCTTATGCTTTCCATACAATCCGTTAATTTTGTTCATTTTTCCGAACATTTTTTTTTACAAAGCCTCCATGATGATCCTCAGCCAAATACCACAGCTTTTTTCAAGTTCCATTAAGAACATGTGATTTTTAGGGGAATTACTCTTAGATATATTTTATCATCTTTTTAGGAGACAACTGAGAAAAGACTAGAGCTAATATAAGAGGAATAATTCATCAAAACTACAAAAATTTCTCATCTGAACTTTCTACTAGATTTCCCGGAGTTTTCTCTACGAACAGTTTTTTTTTTGTTTTCTTTTTAATAGCAATGCCTCGTTAAGCACTTTCGCAAGTTTTTTTTTGGAAGGGGGAGGGGGATGAGAATAAAAAACATTGATTATTTAAATAATCAGTGCCCAAAAACTCGGGATTTTTTTTTATGGGGGGCCTCGACTGCGAGGCCCCTCCCTTCTTATGCCTCATAGCCGTAGCTGGTCAAGTCTGACCATTCTCATAATGAAGCACTGTATCTTCTAAGAATATTTAAGAAAACATTCATCCTGATTGACTGTACATATTTTGCCGTTGACAAACACGGTACTATGGTTTGGTATACCTAAGCCGTATATTATTAAAATTTACAGTAGATTTTTCATCTCTGTTTAATAATAAGATATCTATTTTCTCGTCTCTATTTTAAAAATTGTGCCAATATGTTAGTTATTATATTCTCGATATGAGCAGCTATTAGTTTCCTTGTATGTCAGTCGATATTCTTTCAGTTATTGTTGTCAGAACTTGCGTTGATTTTTTTTGCTTTTTTTACTTTCTTAATGGATTCGTATTGGCTTTGATGTATAGTTCGCTATAGTAGATAGATAAACGTGTCAATTTAATTTATGTTTGTAGTTGTTCATTTCTTATGCAGCTCTTGAAGGAATTATGATAGTGTTAGTATATTTATTCCATTGTCTTTTCTGTGTATTACATTAAATTAAAAGAACCTTCGTGTTTTTAAATGTTGCACAAGTTTAGGAAATCGGTCTGATGCTCATGGAAGACAGGGGTGATAGCCTCCACCGATCCATAATTTTATCATTTGTTAGCCTTAGTTTCCTATAGATTTCCTCTTTTGAAAATTTTAAATCGGTTCGAGGACCACACAGGTTTTTTTATGACGTTTGATAAGAAGCGAAAAAAATACATAAATAATTAAGAAACCAACAAACGAGGATGATTTTCAGCCAATTGAAAAAAGCAATTAACAGAGCAGATAATTTGGCAAGAACTTCCGCAAAGTCGTCCTCAGTGCTTTACACGGAAAAAAAAACACGCTTATCTTCTGAAGGGATTATAACAAGACAAAGGAAACACCGAAAAAAACTAGAACGAATGCAAGACTATTCAAAATAAGATTGGGCAAGAATTCGGTCTCTTGGTTAACACAGCATGTCTGCTAACCTTACTTTTGTTTATGTGGTCAGTTGAACTTCGTTTAAAATGAGAAGGAATAATTAGTTGATTCTCTTTATATTAAATGATCGTAAATTGGGTATATAGATTTATCCCCAGTAAGAAATATATCCAAATAATATTCTTTCTCATTTCAAACCAAGTTCAATCGACCGTATTAAAAAAAGCAGGTTAGTAGACAGGCTCCCTAAATCGCTAGGGACAGAACCCTTTTTTTTTTCAAACGTCTCAAAATGTTTCGTCTTCTTTGCCATCACAATTATTTCTTCGTCGAAGGCCGACTGTTCCTTGTTGAATTTACTTATGCCTTCACTACCTAATTTTTGTTTATGTTCGATTTGAAAGTCTACCTGTCATTAGCATTTTAGTTATCTCTTTGTCTCAATATGGTGAGAGAACTGAATAACTGTTGGTCAGCAAAAACTTTAGAAATGTTGCACAAATTTCCACTAATGGTTCCTTGTAATGCTTTATTTATCAGTTCTATCAATTTGGTGAATTTGCGTTGCAGAACAAAAGGGAACAACGATCATAACTTTGAGACAACAACATAAACGAACTACAAATTTTCTGAACAAGAAGACTAAATTCAAAAATACAGATAGGATTCTTATATGTTGGCTGCTATAAATCAAAAGGCGATATACAACAGTATGAATTTGGAAAGAGAGAAAGAAACTGAAAAATGTACTTTAGTACAATAGATAATGTTTATAGGCATATAAAATCCAGTTCATACGTGCGTTTAGCTAGATATCCTGATCGGTCCTGACTAGACGTTAGGACCAATCTAGACTGCTTAAAAAAGAGGTAAGGTAGTATATTATGATTGGTTATTGGAATGATTATTATTGGACATTGTTGTCTAGTTGAGCATGCATGTGAATTGGACTTAAGACACGGGAAAAATGAAAATGATAGCAAATGCTCCAATTCCCCACTATTTCTGCAAGAGAGTTAAGAGGATAAGCATTTAAGATAAAAAATATCGTGAGGACCAACCATGATAGGAGGCAAAGTATTGAATCAATTAATTGAACTTGCTTAGTTTGACGGATTGATATCAATTTCAGTCTAATTGTAGTCAATTATCAAAAGAGAAAAAAAATTCCGGTTAAACTTCAGTAGCAGATCAAGATGTGGAGAGGGGGGGGGCAAATTTAAATTCGTGTGGTATCACTTCTATTTACACAAATTTGCTGATCAATGAGAAATAATTTTAAACACAACATAAATCCAGATTTTAAAATTTTCGATACGCTACAATTTTGTAATAAGGTAAATTCTGACATGGTTTATTTAATAACTGAACTGCAATGTACAGAAACAGAACATCAAATTACCAAGTGAAGCAAAAAAATAGGGATTCGTAACAAAGTAAAAATACAGAACTTTATTATAAAACCTAAGTTACAAATAATAACAGTAATTTTAATAATAAAAGAATTATCAGAGGATTAAATTTTATCGCATGTTCCAACATCTATTTAGCATCATTAAATAGACTTGCTAGGATCAGTTTCTAATAGACACGAAATCTCCATAATAAAGGAATTACGTAATAAGGTGCGTAATCCCCCAAACCTCATTGATACTATTTCGCCAAAATATGAAGCGGTCTGAAATAAATCAGAAAAGGCAATTTTTAACAGCTGTTATTTTTTTACGGGGTCACCGGGTTAGTAAAACATTTTCTACGGACCAATTAATCTTTTACTTTATTCCTGTTCTATTTAACATTTCCTGTTTTGATTTTTTTTTTTTTTTTTTTTTTTTTTTTTTTTTTTTTTTTTTTTTTTTTTTTTTTTTTTTTTTTTTTTTGTGTGTGTGTACTGTTACACTAATGAAAAATTTTATGAAATCAATTCCAAAAACTGAGTGCATGGAATGGATGAAAATCAACTGACTGACAACCATGTTAATGAATTTATTTCTGTCAAGACAGGAGCAGCAGTGTATTCACGGACCGAAATAAACTAAATGCTATTAGCCTGAAAGAGCCAAATTACAGGAGTCGCCATTAACACTTTCAGAGCTAAAAGTTTCAAGTTCACTTTATTTTGCCTTAATATTCTTGTCAATTACAAAATAACAGCGGAGGAAAAAGTTTGAGGTTTCACAGCCGACACTTTAAGAATCTAAACTTCGTCTTCTTCTTTCAAGTTTCAGGTCAATTTTGTCGCAGGATAGCAATTTGTAATGTGGCTCATTCACTCCCAGGGTAACACTGTTGGTCTTTAACATTACTACTTAAAGATTTACGTAAAGGACTTTAAGCATAAAGTCTTGTCTCTAACAAGTGAACAATTTTAAGCTTAACAATCCTACAACTGCTTACACACCTAAGTTCCATTACATAAATATTTCCGTGGCAATTGGAAGGCCTATTACGATGACAAAACTAAAACAAGTTGAGACAGTGATAAATTGAACAAGGCAAAAGGCCTGATTTTTTAAAGTAACCTGTCTACCACTTAATCCAAAGCAGAAGTTTCATTTTATAAAGACAACAGTTGTACGCTGAAGGAATAAGAGTTAACAACCACAGCAATATCTATTTATTAAAAATCTGTTTCAGTTTTAACGATGAAAACGAATAGTTTTCATAGCTTAATAAAAAATCTATATCTATAAAAATAGCGTATTCTGTTACTGTGTGAGGCTATTTTCATAGCATAATCATGAAAATATGCAAAAAGGGGGGAGATTTTTCAGCTATTCACAATAATGTACAATAATTCTATTTCTCCAGAGGCTCATTTTAGTAATTCAAGCAGGTAACTGAGAAGTACCCTTTATCCTGAAAGTTCATTCTGATCATAGAGATCCTGGTCGTAGATGTCTGCTTTGACAGTTCGGCCTCCAAAAAACCGTCCATTTAATGCGTTCTTCGCCATTTGCGCCTCTAGAATTTAAAAGAAGTAGAGTTAAAAAAGCATTACAAAATTACAAAAAAAAGATAACTATAAAAGAAACTAGTGTTAAAGATTCATTCAATTCAAAAGGTGTTTTGTTATAAGGCGTTAACTTTAAAGGAGAGCGGAAAGGCTTTAGAAAATATCTACTATTAGTAGACATTTCTACTATACAATTAGTAGATGCTTTGTCTACTAATTATCAACACAAATTGTTTTGCATAGGTTTTCTTGTGCATCAGAGATATGACAACTACAATTTCTTATCTTGATAGCTAGACAAAAACCTTATTTGTACTAACAGCTTTTCGTTCACAACAACCAAAAAACATAAAATTTATTTTTTTTAGTTTTTTTTTCATGCTGTAAAGTTTATTATGTGTAAAATAACGTCATTTAATTAACCTCAGCCAAAGCATGATTAAATCGATACGCCAATTCCAACAAATCAAATTAGCTACTTGAACAAAGAACATAATTCTAAGGTTCCATCAAATTTAAGCAGGAACGCAAGCTGGAGGATGAGGCTTAGAGACCATACTCCCTTCTCCAAGCTCTTTATTTGGCCTTACTCACATTGGAGTTTCCCACCCAACTTCCCATCACACACCTCCCCACCAGTCAAATGAAGAAAAATATTCCCAATTTGTATAGAAGTTTAGATTTTCAGCTTGTGAGATCGCTATTATCTATCCTGTGGCTAGATAACAATTGCAATTGAACATTAGGCTTTCCAAAAATAGACAACTTTTCATGATTCTTTGGAATACCAATCGGCTATCCAAGAGACTCAAATTGATTGGATTTTTCGTGACTTGTCGAAATGACAAAAACTACTTTATACGTTAAGATTGATCCTCTTATCCGCCAATGACAACTAAATCAGATGTCTTGTTGTACAGCATGAACCGCAACTTGTCAGCAATCTTTGCACAATCTGACCTCTCCACTCGCCAAAGCAATAGACCCTGGAGAGTCACCAGAAATCATATTTTGTATTGTCACAGGCGGCCAATTCAGTTTCAATGCGATTCTACTATATTTTTAACCAAAATATTTTAAATATAATGCCTATATGTATCCTAACCTCTTGTCACATTAACCCAAAAGACAATATACTTACGAGTTGGAGCAGCAAATTCCACAAATATTTTGACAATGACTTCTGCGTCTTCCTCTTCAGATTGTCTCTCTTGATAAATTATTACATTTTGAACATTACCATACCTGCAAAAAGTAAGTATTAAAACGACTGGTGTACATATACAGTATGCTGCAGCAAGTTAGTCATCATATATGTATTTTTCTTTCTCATCTAGCTTTTTTTACTGGTCATTTAGTGCCTCTATTGTGTAGCTTTCATTTTGATAAAAAAAAGATCGATATTTTAGATCCTCATATGCAAACTCAGTGCAAATATCAAATCAAGCTAGATGAAAATTAATAAATGACTTAAAACACTGCCATATTACTGAAAACGAGCCAATCGGTACCTAATTTTCAGTTGCATAAGATATTTAACATGTTCTAATTAAGATATATTTTTTTTTACCGGTAGTTCTTGGCTCAACAATTTTTTTTAACATGGAAGCTTTAGTTAAACCAGAAAAAAATGAACTCATTGTATTTGAATCATATATGAATGACTGAAGGCCTGACTTGATGAATCTGGTCTGAAACGTTGACTAAGCCCATACAAGCAGAAGCATTATAAATTTTACAGGTGCTTATAAATGTGGTGCTTATCCGACTAAAGTTCCTGTGAACTAGGCTGGGTTTAAATAGAATGAATGATTCTGATGGTGCGGGAGGTATGGTCTCCCCATCAGGTTAGCCAGATCATCCCTCCTAGTTAAACATAAGAGAAATTCGACTGCAGTCTCCTCATCATGGTAGTCAGGGGGAAGCGACCGGAATTACCTATCCCAATTCTGGCAAGGCCAAACCGAAAAGAATGCCGTCAGTGAGTTGAGACCTGTACGGTTAAATACATTTCCCCAAAACGTCCAAATGCAAGTCAATGTAAAGAGTCCAACCCATACAACGATATTACCGGCAAGCGATGCGTTGAAGGTTTCATTGGCGCCTTCTTCAAAAAATTGACAAGCCCATACTACGGTATTCCCAGCAAGAGATGCGTTGAAGATCTCATCGTCGCCTTCTCCGAAAAATTGGCAATCTGAGGTACTCCTTCGGAAACGTAGATAACCCCTCAGTGTAGGGAGCTGGAATGTCTGCTCGATGAGATCCTAGGGTGCTGGAACGTCTGTTCGATGAACTGCCTGACGACCCAGTCGTTCATCGCTGGGGAATTATTGTTTTACAACATAGACATCATGTTCACTTCAGAAATTCGAATCAATTGAAGGCTCAGAGATTAGAACTCTTGCAAGCCCCGTCGCATCGAGGTGACTTCTAGAGTGGGAACCTATCTAACATAGAGTAGCAAGAGCGCGATTCAAAGGCCACCTATTTAAATATATCATTTATTGTAGTTTACGCTCCAACCAGAGATGCACCAGAGAGCAAAGCAGATCTTTTTTACCAACTTCAAACTTGTACACTTAAGAGGGTTCCAAAACAAGACCTCATCTTGATTGGAGGCGACTTTATCGCCATAACCGAGGGAAAAGTATCCAATGCTGAGTCTGCCATTGGTCAGTTTGGTCTTGGAGCTAGATGTAGCATGGGATCAAGACTTCTTCAGCTTGCAAAGGCGAATGATTTGGTCTTTACCAATACCTTATTGAAACATAAGCCCAGCCATAGAACCACATGGCATTCAAGTTATTGTAGAGCGAAAAGCCAGATTGATTACAACCTCATGACTCACTGATGGAAATCAACGGCTACGAAAACTAGGTCATACATTGGAGCAGATACTGGTTCAAAACACGGGTCGGATCATCTCCTAGTCAAGTTAAATCTAAAGTTGCGACTAGCAGCACGCCCCAAGGAATACCTCAACGAAGATTTGACAACAGTCGCTTCAATGATCCTAATATATGACAGGCATTCAGCTTATAGATCTGTTGTCGCTTTGAAGCTCTCCAAATACAAGGGACCGACGAGCAAACCCACAGCTTGCATGAAGAGTGGGTAAACTATACGCAATACAATTCACGAGGCTGCAGAAGCTACGGTAGGACACCGCAATAGACTATCCAAAAACTGGATGTCAACACGCTCAGTTCAGCTGGCTGAGTGCATACAACAGATTTCAGAAGAAAATCGGAGTTGTTCAAGCGCCTGAGCAGAGAATACCACCAGTCGGCTAAGAATGATAACAACCAATACTGGGAGAAAGTCACCGAAGACATACAAGCCACTGTCTCCAGATCCAACACCAGGGAAATGTATCAGCTCCTAAAATCAATCAGGAGTAAATCATTTAAACCTACTAGTACCACTGTCGAAGATGAAAACGGCAAGTTACTCTCGAATAACTCCGACACAATCAACCGCTGGAAGGAGCACTCTGACAAACAACTTAGCCAGCACCAACTCTCCTCAGCAATAGGTCATAATCAGCGTAGTCATAACCCAAGCCGACAGGAACCAAATTCACCCAACAGTATCTACAAAGCTGTGAACGTGGCTTCCCCCACGTTAAAAGTCTGACAAGCAATCAATTCCTTGAAAATTAATAAAGCCCTGGTCCCGATCCTATTCCGACTGAACTTCTCTATGAAACCAAAGAAAAGTCCTTTTGAAGACAAGAATAAGGATATATCAGGCTTTGTTCGGTCTGCCTTACTATACAGCAGAGAGATATGGGCTCTGAAAGCATCGAGCATTAAAGCCCTAAACGCATTTGACCATTCATGTCTATGGAGAATCATTGACATTAAACTCCGTGATCGAGTCAGCAATGATGAACTCTGAAAAATTTACCGTCAACTTTTTAATTTGACCACTTAATTAAACAAAGAAAACTCCGATGGTTCGGCCATAAACTTCGCCACCCACAGCACACCTTCGTCAATAAAGCATCAGACGTACACCTCTTCTGGGACGGAAAAAGAGACTCTTGGCTCACCACAATGACGAAGACTCTTTTTTTTCTTTTTCTTTTTTTTTTTTTTTTTTTTTTTTCTTTTTTCAACTTATATCAATGACTGAAAGCAACATCATTTAACTGAAAATAAATCTAAGGCAGGATCCAGTCTAAAACCTAGCAAAACCCCGAATGAATGGAAACTTTACAGATAGTTATGAATGTTGCACCACCTTCCTTATCCACACAATACCTTATTCAAGCCTAGTTTTAGAAATTTATGCCGAACCTGGTAGTATTCTAAATATTCTCTTCCAATCAAATATACAGCCAGAATGGTAATATATTGTATTGTCATTTTAAAAAATTGAGAGGAAGTAGTCAGTCTGATCTTATCCCAGTTAAAGAAAGGAACGGGGCCTCACTTAGTGATAAGGAAAGTATTAAAGAGAGATGGACAGAACATTTTGAGAATATGTTAAGCAGTGATAAAGTGGAAAAAAAGTAAAGAAACGATTAATAGAATACTTAAAAATACTCAAGAATTTGAAAGCGAAAGAAGAATTATTTTGCGAAAAGTTAGAGACACTATTCAAAGGATTGAAAAATGACGAGGTTTTAGGTGCTGCTAGCATGGTAAATGAGTTTCTGAAATTCATTGGTTGCGATTTAGAGATAAATAACAGAAGATTATGAACGTATTTAAAAAAGAGAAAGAGCCTAGTGATTTTAGAAAAACTTCCATTACATCCCTTTATAAGAAAGGCGATAAGAGTGAGTGTGGTAATTACAGAAGGATTAGCTTGATTTCTGTAGAAAGAAAATTATTCAATGATGAAACTTATTAGGCAAACAGATGTTTATATCGACTATTTTGATGAACTTTAGCCTAAGGAACACAAAACTTTGTTCCTTAAATACGAAAAAATGGGAAGTTAAATCTTTCCTCGACTTAGACTATGCAGAAAATTTGAGCGTCCTAAATAAAATATTTGCAAAATGAATGATCTGTTTGTAGATTTGCGAGTTCAAGGTGCAAAAACTAGCGTTAAAAGGAAGGATCATTGCAATGCTATAATGTATCTTTTTGCTCTTTCAATGCATTTCAATATAACATCATTCAAGTGATTTTTTTTTTTTTTTTTTTTTGTCAAAATTAAGCCTAAAAGTATAGTCAGCCGAATCGTTTACGTCCAGCCCAAAACCCACCAAAATATTCCCATGCCCCACCAGTGCGGTCCTCACCCCACGCTAGGAACCACAGTTCTAAAGCGTAGAGGCTATTTACGAAAGGTCTAATTGATCAGCCAGCAGACTTACTTGGAACATTCTTCGGTGATTTCTTCTTGAAGATATTCATCTACATCTTCTGGCCCAACCATATTTCTAAGCACAACCACAAATGATTCCGGTTGCTGCCGCATGAGACGCTGCATCACTAAATGTCGTGCGGTTGTTCCGCGTACAGAAAGATTTTCTTGTTGCTCCAATGTTACTGCTTCTGAGTCCAGAACTAATTTCTTCTTCAATTCGGCCTGATGTAGTGCTTCCAGTTCTTCTTGAAGCTGCAAAATAAATCCTTATTTTTAATAATTATACTGCTAATTATTAATAAAATTAAGACATCAAAAGCGAACATAAGATCTATATTTTACAAATCTTACTCGTTAGGATAAAAGCGATTTCAGAAAAAAAAACTGGCTAACCTTTAACTTACAAGTCAAACTATTTTGTAAAGGCAAATTAGAAAATATTATAAGCGGTGTAGCAATTATGTCAGTAAAGGTGCAGGTACGTGTTGGTTTCATTTAAATAGAACTGAATTTTAAGGTTATGAATCCGTGACACAAGTAACAAGTAGGCTTCCAATTCCACTTCAACCTTTCTTAGCATGTCGTGTGCATTTAAAAAATAAACAGCTTTATTTGCATCAGAAATATATTAAACCATATATCAGGATAGGAAATTGTTCTCTTTTTGTAGTAGGAGCCTCATAGCCATATGGAGGCTTAAAAATAGATTCTTGATCTAAAGGACTGAATTCAACATAAATCAGCGAGGGCATTAATAATGGACTGTTATACCATCAGTTACCAAAAAGTTCAAACATTAACAAGGCCAATAATGGAACGTTCCCACGTGTTCCAGGAATCAGCTTTCAAAAAAATTCTGCCCTTTAATAACCATTTTGTCTGGTAAGTCATATATCCTAAAATTAAATGCCTTTCAAAATTAACGAAAACTATGTCAATAATGATGAAACAAGCCCCAAAGTCGCAGCCTACAGTCTTATATCCGGCAAAATTTTTAAATCTTTCTTTATTCCATATAGTCAGCAGCGTAAATACTATTCCGGTATCCAAATAGAGTATGGCTTGGATAACAGGTAAGTGGCACTATGCTTAAAAATTGAATGTCATCAGTTATCACGTAACACAAAAAAATAGCACATGGGTTGCATCTGACAGCGCATAACCAAGTAGGAAAAATAAAGAAAAATTCTTAAGACAAATAGGATAAGGGGTTACTAATTGCTGGTCTATTGCTAGAGTGGCTACTTAATTAAATTACATTATTCAGAATTACAAACAATGAATCTAAAAAAAAAAAAAAAAAAAAAAAAAAAAAAAAAAAAAAAAATTCTATGCGACACCTACATTCATTAGATACAAGGCCACAATTTAAGATATTGGAGAAATATTAAGAGACAGAAAAAGAAACAATTGGTAATAAAGAAAACAAAATCAGTGTGGGAGAACAGTTACATTTCAACCCTTATGTAACAATTTATATTTGAAATGCGAATGCAAGTCTTGTCAAATAGCTTTAGAATCTATAGACATGACCTGTTTTATGTAATCAAACAGTTCGTGGTAACGAACTGTAAGTAAGGAGCGACTTGGCTCAATAGTAATCGAAACTCTAAAAAATGGAATTTTGATGCAAATAGATATATCAAAAGAATTGGATTTTTATTCTTATTTTAGATGTACAAGTTTAATTACGTTTGGTATTACCCATCAAAGGTTATGAGCCTGAGAAAATTTGTCTGATTTTTTTTAAAAGACCCCCTAAATTTATAGAATCTATAGAATAAACTATCTAGATTAAAAGAATATAAAACAATATAGAATAAAATATCTATAGAATAAACTATAGAATCTTAATAAATAAACTCTCAGATTTAGCGCATCAGAGAACCCTACTGTCGAGCTTTGAAGCTCCTATCAGCAAAAATGTGGAATTTTGCGATTTTTGCCAGAAAAAAGATCACGGATGCGTGTTTATTTGTTTGTTTTCCCGAAGGGTGATCGTATCGATCAAGTGGGCCTAGAACATCGGGAGGGGGCTCATTCAAACGGAAATTAAAAGTTCTAGTGCCCTTTTTAAGTGACCAAAAAATTGGAAGGCAACTAGACCCACTCCCACAATCCTTTTTTTTTCCAAACTCTTCCGATCAAAATTATGAGATTGTTGTTTAGTTCAGCATAGTCGAAAGGCCTAATAACCATGTCTTTGAAGATAGCATGACCCAGCACAGCCCACAGGGAGTGTTTCTTAAGTTATAAAATTTTCCCTTCGTTTACGTACAGTATTTATCATTGGGAAGTATGCATACATTTTTCGGGTGGGGAGAGGGAGGACTTTGTACGGGAAAAATTTTCCATAGAGAGGGAATTTTGCAGGGGATGAACTTTCAGGGGAAACTGTATAGTGATGGAATTTGCAGAATTCCTATGCAAAATGTCTTTATATGTCTTGCTTTTTCCTTACCGACTCAATTTTACCCGTGAATGTGTTAAGGATAAATGTCCGGGATAAGCTATCAATAGCATTAAATTGTCCAGAGGATATTTCCGTGGGGAGGGGGATTTTTCCATGGAGGTGGAGCTAGATTTCCAGGCGTTATTTAAAAACCGATCAGACATTAAATAAAACAAGAGATAAGAGCTCATATGGCACGTGTGACGAGGCAAGAAGAGCCAAGAGATCATATGGTATGAGCTCTAGCAAAATTCTATGAATCAATAGATTAACTGAAAAGGAAAATAAGAGGCTTAATGCCGGTCAGGAATTAAAATAAGAGCTCTGAGTCACGATGTCTTTCTAAATATCAAAATTCATCAAGATCCGATCACCCACTCGTATGTTATAAATACCTATTTTTTTCTAATTTTCCTCTCCCTTTAGCCCCCAGATGATCGAATCTGGAAAAACGACTTTATCAAGTCAATTTGTGCAGTTCCCTGACGCGCCTATCAATTTTCATCGTCCCAGCACGTCCAGAAGCACCAAACTCGCCAAATCACTGAACCCCTGCCCCCAAATCCCCCAAAGAGAGCGAATCCAGTACAGTTCCGTCAGTCACTTATCAGGGACATTTGCTTATTCTATCCACCAAGCTTCATCCCGATTCCTCCTCTCCAAGTGATTTCCCATATTTCCCCCTCCAACTCCCCCAATGTCAAAAGATCAGGTCGGAATTTGAAATAAGAGCTCTGAGACATGAATTCCTTCTAAATATCAAATTTCATTAAGATCCGATCACCTATTCGTAAAATAAAAATACCCCAATTTTCACGTTTTCCAGGAATTCCGGTTTCCCCCTCCAACTCCCCCCCAATGTCACAGGATCTGGTCGGAATTTGAAATTACAGCTTTAAAGCGCAAGACCCTTCTAAATATCAAGTTTCATTAAGATCTGGTCACCCTTTCGTAAGCTAAAAATACCTCAATTTTCAAAATTACCCCCCCCCCCCCAACTCCACCAAAGAGAGCATATCCGGTCGGATCATGTCAGTCACGTGTCTTAGACAGGTTCTTATTCTTCCCATCCAGTTCCAATCTGATCTCACCGCTTTAAGTATTTTCTGGTTCCCCGGTTCCCCTCAACTGCCCCCCCCCCCCCCAATTACGCTGGATCCGGTTGAGATTTAAAATAAGAGATGTGAATCACGAGGTCCTTCTAAATATGAAGTTTCATGAAGATCCAATAACTCCTTCGTAAGCTAAAAATACATTTTTTCTAATTTTTCAGAATTATCTCCCACCCCCCACCCCCCCAACCCCAATAGAGCGGATCCATTCCAATTATGTAAATCACGTATCTAAGACTTCTACTAATTTTTACCCCCAAGTTTCATCCCGATCCCTCCAATCTAAGCATATTCCATGATTTTAGGTTCCCCCACCCCAAACTCCCCCCAATGTCACCAGATCCGTTCGGGACTTAAAATAAGAGCTTTGAGACACGATATCCATCTAAATATCAAATTTCATTGAGATCCGATCACCCCTTCGTAAGTTAAAAATACCTCATTTTTCTAATTTTTCAGAATTAACCCCCCCCCCCCCCCCAACTACCCCAAAGAGAGCGGATCCGTTCCGGTTATGTCAATCATGTATCTAGGACTTGTGCTTATTTTTCCCACAAAGTTTCATCCCGATCCCTCCACTCTAAGTGTTTTCCAAGTTTAGGTTTCCCCCTCCCAACCCGCCCCCGTGTCACCAGATCCGGTCGGGATTTAAAATAAGAGCTCTGAGACACGATATCCTTCTAAATATCAAATTTCATTGAGATCCAATAACCCGTTCGTAAGTTAAAATACCTCATTTTTTCTAATTTTTCAGAATTACCCCCCCCCCCCCCCCAACTACCCCACAGAGAGCAGATCCGTTCCGGTTATATCAATCATGTATCTAGGACTTGTGCTTATTTTTCCCAACAAGTTTCATCCCGATCCCTCCACTCTTAAGTGTTTTCCAAGATTTTAGGTTTCCCCCACCAGCTGGGGACATTGGTTTCCCCCCAATGTCAACAGATCCGGTCGGGATTTAAAATGAGAGCTCTGAGACACGATATCCTTCTAAATATAAAATTTCATTGAGAATCGATAATCCGTTCGTAAGTTAAAAATACCTCATTTTGTCTATTTTTTCAGAATTAACCCCCCCCCCCCAACTACCACAAAGAGAGCGGATCCGTTCCGGTTATGTCAATCATGTACCTAGGACTTGTGCTTATTTTTCCCACCAAGTTTCATCCCGATCACTCCTCTCTAAGTGTTTTCCAAGTTTTAGGTTTCCCCTCCCAACCCGCCCCCATGTCACAAGATCCGGTCGGGATTTAAAATAAGAGCTCCGAGACACGATATCCTTCTAAATATCAAATTTCATTGAGATTCGATAACCCGTTCGTAAGTTAAAATACCTCATTTCTTCTAATTTTTCAGAATTAACCCCCCCCCCCCAACTACACAAAAGAGAGCGGATCCGTTCCGGTTATATCGATCATGTATCTAGGACTTGTGCTTATTTTCCCCAACAAGTTTCATCCCAATCCCTCCACTCTTAAGTGTTTTGCAAGATTTTAGGTTTCCCCCTTCCAGCTCCCCTCCCCTCAATGTCACCAGATCCGGTCGGGATTTAAAATGAGAGCTCTGAGACACGATATCCTTCTAAATATAAAATTTTCGTTGAGAATCGATAATCCGTTCGTAAGTTAAAAATACCTCATTTTTTCTAATTTTTCAGAATTAACCGCCCCCCCCCCCAACTACCCCAAAGAGAGCGGATCCGTTCCGGTTATGTCAATCATGTATCTAGGACTTGTGCTTATTTTTCCCGCCAAGTTTCATCCTGATCCCTCCACTCTAAGTGTTTTCCAAGTTTTAGGTTTCCCCCTCCCAACCCCAACCCCCCCCCCCAATGTCACCAGATCCGGTCGGGATTTAAAATTACAGCTCTGAGACACGATATCCTTCCAAACATCAAATTTCATTAAGATCTGATCAACCGTTCGTAAGTTAAAAATACTTTAATTTTTCTATTTTTTTCGAATTAACGAGGCCCACCCCCCCCCCCCCCAGATGGACAAATCGGGAAAACAACTATTTCTAATTTAATCTGGTCCGGTCCCTGATACGCCTGCCAAATTTCATCGTCCTAGCTTACATGGAAGTGCCTAAAGTAGCAAGACCGGGACCGACAGATTGACAGAATCTGTGATTGCTATATGTCACTTGATTAATACCAACTGCCATAACAACAAGTTTTTTCAACTGAAAGTAAGGAGCAACATTCAAACTTAAAGTGAACAGAAATGATTAGGTATATGAGGGGGGTTGCCCTCTCCTCAACGCCTCGCTCTTTCCGCTAAAGTTTCTCACGTCCCAATTATGTCCAATCTGAAAACGACTCTTGAAACACCCGCATGTCGCCAACACTCCTTCATTATATCCTGTAGAAAGCTTCTAGTTTGGCCACCTCCCAAGAAATAACTAAACCTTCCTTCATTTTTATAATATATTAAAAGACTAATCTGAGGCATCCAGCGATTCTCTTACCATCTCATTATGAGTCTTTAAATTCAAGTGAAACAAATTTAAGTATATATATAACAGTGAAGCCCTTTACTTGAGTATCGGTAAATATGAAATTGTCAAACTCAGTGTGAACTATATCTGCAATAGTGCACATTATCACATAATGCTATAAATAAAAATTTCTGAAAAATAAAGGCACACAACCTCTTTTTACAGATCATTCAAAAAGATGTATTTCAAGCATTTTGAGTATCTTTCTCAGCTTCCCTTTTATTGAAATTTTTTAAGGAGGAAGGGAAATCCTCCTCCGCCGTCTGCCTTGGTAAAAATATTCAGAAATGGACAAACCTTTCTTTTTCTATCATCTACAAGAGGAGCAGGTGTAGGTGGCTGTACTGGTTGAACAATTGTCGTGCTTCCTACTGATAAAGGTGTCACCACTGCGGGAGGAGGTATAGCAGCACCAACAGCTGCAAAACAAATAAAAAATTATTGATTATTAAATATTCAATATGAAAAGGATAGAAGATTCTGATTCTCAACAAATGAGAAAGGATTGGGGAAAGAATATAGTTAGCCTAAAGCAAAATACAATTAACTATAGAAACAAGAGCTAAGAGCTTATATGGCACTTATGACAAGGCCAGAAGAGCCAAGAGCTCATATGATATGAGCTCTAGCAAAATTCTAAGAATCAATAGATTGATTTAAAAGGGAAATCAGAGACTTAATGCCGGTCGGGATTTAAAATAAGAGCTCTGAGTCACGAGGTCCTTCTAAATATCAAAATTCATTACGACCCGATCACCCACTCGCAAGTTATAAATACTTCATTTTTTCAAATTTTTCCTCTCCCTTCAGCCCCCCCAGATGGTCAAATCGGGGAAAAACAACTTTATCAAGTCAATTTGTGCAGCTCCCTCACACGCCTACGAATTTTCATCATCCTAGCACACGTCAAAGCACCAAACTCACCAAATCACTGAACCCCACCCCCTAACTTCCCCAAAGAGAGCAGATCCAGTACAGTTGCGTCAATCATCTATCTAAGACATTTGCTTATTCAACGCACCAAGTTTCATCCCGATTTCTCCACTCTAAACATTTTCCGAGATTTCCGGTTTCCCCCACCAACTCCCCCCAATTTCAACGGATCTGGTAGAGATTAGAAATAAGAGCTTTAAGACATGGGTTTCTTCTAAATATCAAATTTCATTAAGATCCGGTCACCCGTTCTTCCGTTCTTAGGTTAAAAATACCTCACTTTTTCTAATTTTTCCAAATTATCAGGCCCAAGCTCCTCCAAAGAAAACGGATCAGTTCCAATTATGTCAATCACGTATCTAGGACTCGTGCTTATTCTTCCCATCAAGTTTCATCCCGATCCCTCTACTCTAAGCGTTTTCCAAGATTTCTGTTTCCCCCCTCAAACCCCATATGTCCCTAGATCCAATTCGAATTGACAATGGAGCATCTGAGACATCCTTCTATATATCAAGTTTCATTATGATCCGATCACCCATTCGTAAGATAAATTCCGAGATAATTTTTTCAAGAATTCCTGTTTCCCCTCCAACTCCCCCCAATGTCACCGAATCAGGCGGGGGTTTAAAATAAGAGCTCTAAAGCACAAGATCCTTCTAAATATCAAATTTCATTAAGACCTGATCACCCGTTCGTAAGTTACAAATACCTCATTTTTTCTAGCTTTTTCGAATTACTCCCCTCTCCCAACTCCACCAAAGAGAGACAATCCGGTCCGGATATGTGAGTCACGTATCTTGGACTTATTTTTATTCTTCCCACCAAGTTTCGTCCTGATCTCTCCGATTTAAGTGCTTTCAAAGATTTCCAGTCTCCCCCCCAACGACGCAGGATCCAGTCAGGATTTAAAATAAGAGATCCGAGTTTAGAGGTCCTTCTAAATATGAAATCTCATTAAGGTCCGATTACTCCTTCGTAAGTTAAAAATACCTCGTTTTTTCTAATTTTTCAGAATTAAACCTCCCCCCCCCCAACTCCCCCAAAATGAGCGGATACATTCCGGTTATGTCAATCACTTATCTAGGACTTCTGCTTGTTTTTCCCACCAGGTTTCATCCCGATTCCTCCACTCTAAGCGTTTTCCAAGATTTTAGCCCCCCCCCCAACTTCCCCAATGTCACCTGATCCGGTCGGGATTTAAAATAAGAGCTCTGAGACACAATATCCTTCTAAATATCAAATTTCATTAAGATTCGATCACCCGTTCGTAAGTTATAAATACCTCATTTTTTCTAATTTTCCGATTTAACCGTCCCCCCACTCCCCCAACCAGATGGTCGAATCGGGGAAACGACAATTTCCAATTTAATCTGGTCTGGTTCCTGATATGCCTGCCAAATTTTGTGTCCTAGCTTACCTGGAAGTGCCTAAACTAGCAAAACCGGGACCGACAGACCGACGGACAGAATTTGCGATCGCTATATGTCACTTGGTAGACACCAAGTCCAATAAAAAGTAGCAATAACCTTAGTCATTAGACATGAAGATTTCATTCGTCAGGAAAGGGCAGGTGAGACGCATATTTTACAAGAATTACAGCCCAAACAGTAGGGTTGTTACACTCTTCTGGGTGAAGTTCTCTACAGCGTTTCAGAAAAAGCCCTGGTATGTTTCTGACTTTAGCCACCATATTGGAGCCATTACATAATAATTAGTACTTTCTTCGCAAATAGCGACGTCACTTCTAGTTTTGTTACTAGTTAAATAAAATAAAGTGCGTCAATATTTGTACATAGCGAAAATTAGTAAAGTGGAAGGGGGTTCGGGGGTATATATTTTTGTAATGTCAAGATCCGACTCCATTGTAAGAGTTGACGTAAATAAGCAAGATTTGTATAAGCTCGGCTCTGGCCACTAGATAAAAGTGCACGGTAGGTTTTAGGTAATGCTAGAAAAATTTACAGGAATAAGAAAAAAACCCGCACTTTAATTCAGTTCAAATTTTTTATCATTTTCACTTTAATTCAGTTCAAGTTTTTAATCATTTCCTCCAATAGCGTAAATACCGAAAAAGTTCAGAAAATAAGCAGAACTACCTGGTTGAGCATAAGAACCAGAGATTGGTGTTGCGACTGTTGAAGCCGGGACTCCTACTCGAGGTATGACAACACCAGGAGATAAACCTGCCACAGTCGGGACAGCAATGCCGGGGGGCGGCACTGCATAGCCAGTAGTAGCCACAATAGGCACAGTAGGAATGGTTGGAGTTATGACGACAGGTGCAACTGCAAAGGAAAAAATACATCCTCATCCATATCTCAACAAAGCTACAACTGAAACGATTTTTTCACATTAGTCAATGTTGTATTCAATGTGTTTATGAACTTATTATGCGTACTTTTTAATGTATAATCGAATTTAGAATAGTTCTTCTTGCTCTGCGTAATCATTTTTGTTTTTTGCTTCTTTTTTTGTCAGAAAAGGATTTCACAGCCAATGATGGTAAGAGGGATTTCACAGGCGGAGAAGGAAGAAAGCCCCTCGAATGTACACTTCTTGCTTTGTGCAACTGTTTATGTTATTTGCTTCTTTTCTTCTCAAAAAAGGATTTCATAGCCAATGATGCTAAGAGGGATTTCACAGGCGGAGGAGGAAGAAAGCCCCTCGAAAGTACACTTCTTGTTTTGTGCAACTGTTTATGTTATTTGCTTCTTTTCTTCTCAAAAAAGGATTTTATAGCTAATGATGCTAAGAGGGATTTCACAGGCGGAGGAGGAAGAAAGTCCCTCGAATGTACACTTCTTGCTTTGTGCAACTGTTTATGTTATTTGCTTCTTTTCTTCTCAAAAAAGATTTCATAGCTAATGATGCTAAGAAGGATTTCACAGGCGGAGGAGGAAGAAAGCCCCTCGAATGTACACTTCTTGCTTTGTGCAAGTGTTTTTGTTGTTTGCTTCTTTTTTTTCTCGAAAAGGATTTTACAGTTTGTGACGGCTACTTTCCCAAGTATTGTTTTATTATTAAGGCGGTATCTTTTTTACTCGTCTCAGAATTACAACATTTGGATAGTCTGCTTGGTCTTAAATTTGCTTAAAATAAATACATTGTAAATAGATTTTGTATTTCTGACTACAAAACTAAACAAGTTGTTGACGTCAGGACTAGTCACATTTAATTTTCTAGGGACTTAAAGTGTCAAATAAGAAAAATTATTGAATCCGAGATTATTCCTTGCATGTAAAATAAAAAAAAAGGAATTTACGTGAGAAAATTCTATATGATCAGATAACAATCTTTCAAACTTGAAAATATTGCAAAAAGGAGTTTAAATTTATACATTTTAGCCCAATTTTTACATTTGAACTTTCATAAAATCCATTCGATAATAAGCAAATTGCTAACACTCCTTTTTCTAAGCGCTTCAGCTACAGAAATAAGGTAACTATGACTCATGCCTCTTGAGACTTGGGGAATCTTTTCTTCAGACTTTGGGACGTTAAGTCAATAACAAGGGAGAATGTTATTAGTACCTGTAAGTTGATGAGAAATGAGTAATTATAACCTGTTTTCTCCTAATAAATTGAGTATATTCGCATCGTTTATTTGCCCTGGATCAATTTTGGGGCATTCAACATTTTTCCAAGTATTTAAAATACATGTGCTTAATATCCCGAGGCTACCTTTGGGGTTATTTCGTAATTTTTACTTTTTGTTGTTTTTCTTTTAGTCATTCCTTGTTTGATCCTTACCGAGCAAAATTAAATTGTCTGCATATCCTACTTACCCGCCTGTACTGGAGGAGCAACAACTGATTTGACCGCTTCTGCAGCTTGAACACTGGCTGTTGCCGCTGCTGCTGCTAACGCTACAGCCGTTGGCAAGGCTTGGCCTGAAGGTGGGGCTATGGCACCCTGGGAAAGTAAAAAATTATTATTAGGAACGTTATATAAACCTAAATTGTAACAGGTAGACTGATTCAAAGCTGTTTCTTCAGAATTCAACTTGTATAATAACCCTAACTGGTCCCTACACTATCAACGTTCTTTATATCAACGCATATTGGCCGAGGGTTGAGACTAAACACCCTGTTGATGCAAATATTTAATTTTATATTGACATTGGAAAAGTCAAGAGCCTAAACTATTTCAGAATCATCTACAGTATTATACAGTCTTATTCCACCACCACGTCTGCTTCTTTATGTGAAAGTAAAACAGTTCAAAATAGGGATGAAACCTTTTTATTGACAGTGAATAGATATAAAATTATTTGGATATTTCGAACATATATACAGTGTTCATGATGAACACTGTATATGTGTTTGGAATATCCAGTTAACTTAGATCTATTCACTGTCAATAAAAAGGTTTCATCCCTATTTTGAACTGTTTTACTTTCGTCACGGAAAGGCAGTGTGGTCTTCGAAGTTATCTACTTCTTTTTTATGTGCATTTCTTTTTTTAGCTACTTTTGTCAAGGACTTGCGGAAAGTCGTTATAAGTTGCATAGAAAATTCGAAAAATTAAGATAACGCTTAGCTCAAATATATGCCTTCAAGTTGAGGTAAAATTTTCACTCCACTAATAAATGCATCCTGATAATATAACATTTTTTTTATACGTTGGCGCTTGGGAATATAAGAAAAGCCCAGTATCTTTTTCTTGATCTACGCATCCTTACAATTAAACTCTAAAACAAAAGCTATTTTAGCCGTTCTTTCATTGTTTTAGGCCATTCCTGGGGATTTTTTCCTTCCCCTGGACTACTTCTAAATAAACAATTTGATATACTATTGTCTGTCTTTTCTCTTAAATATTAATAGCAGAAATACATAGATTTAAAGACTGTGGCAACATTTATTTTTCTTTTCTTTTATTAAATAATAAATACAAAAAATAATTTATTTTCTTTCTTTAGCTTAGTTCACATAATCAACGAAGAACATATTTATTGGCTGTAGTTAGTTTTCCAGTAAGTGACTTCTAAAGAATTGCCCGAAATAAATTAGTAACAAATAAAAATACGAACAACACTACCAAAATATTTAGGTCTGTTCAGAAAATCTACTTTAGCATCAAGTGAAGTTCTAAGAATTCACCCTTTTTCCCTAATTACGAAACAAACTCAAAAGGCTAAAAATTTCCCCTGAGCTTCAGCCTCTCTCTCCTAGACCCGAGACATAGGTCAATGCCCCCCCCCCTTGTGAATAAATCTCTAGGTATGTTAAAAGGAATATACGAGTAAGACAACATATAAGTAGCACAGACAAGGAAAATCTTTCTTAGTCTTTAGAAAGAAACAAAAAATAGGAAAAAAAGTGGTCAAACAGAAAGAAACTAATTGGCAAACATAAACAAAAACAAGTCAAGATCCAAAATAATCGGAAGAAAACTAAATACTAAAACACATGAAAAAGCCTTGGACAATAATTAGGTCGCTGGAACTTCCTTTCCTAAGTAGGGTATGTCGAGATACCGAAGTTCCTTCAAAAGGGTAGTAGGTATTCGTTTACATTTTAGTAGAAATATCAGTCATGTCAACGCGTAACCTTTGAAATGGTTTAACAATTAATTAATCCTTACTCCAAAATTCAGAGAGGAAAAAAGAGCACCAGTCAAAAAGAGTAAAAAAAAAGTTAATTGACACTGTTATATCAAGGTTGTGAATTAGATACACCCAGTTTAAAAGCTCATAATTTTTGGGCATTGTAAGTTTACAATTAGGGTTCCTTCATTTACCTGGCGTCTGGCGTTCCAAGTGGCTTCAAGAGCTCTCTTATCATCCAGAAAGGTACATTGATGAAATTATTACTCATTTAAATTGATATTTGTTAGTGAAATTACGATATCTCACATCTAACATAGATAGCAATGAATAATATATACCCATTCCCAAATTAGAAGACAGACATGAAACAACGACAGATAACAAGACTGATTTGCCATTATTATGGACCACACTTACCCCAGTGGGTGGCACAATAGCTCTTCCAACTCGTAGATACTGCCCTCCAAGGTCAAACAAATTCATTGAAGCAATGGCGTCATGCGCTGCCTGAGTTGTTTCATATTCTATGAATCCAAAACCTTTGTGTTTATTACCGGAGCCTGGAGCAGGAGCAAGCCTAGAGCTTATGATTTTGCCAAAGGCTTCGAAAACACTGAAATAAAAAAGGATTTTTAGCTTTTTAATGTAGTCTAAGTTTAAAATTGTCCTTGGGCCCTAACGGTCCACTCATACTTAAACACAAAAGGGAAATTCCCCCGTCAATTAATCCAAACTCCTCTTCTCCAGAAAGACTATTCGGAAAACAAAATTTCCCACAAAGGAGGATTCAATGCATACTGGTCCTGATACTACCCGAGGAATTTCTTTCATCATTATCTCTTTGATTTGCTTTTAAACAAACTAATAGACAAATCTTTTATATATAATTTTACAGACACATTGAGACACCAAAAAAACGTACCGATAGAAGATAGTGATGAATGCGACTTCCATCATTATAGAAAGAATATGTTCAAAAATATGTCCTGTTTAGGCGAAATGCCTGGATTGTTCCCAAACTTCTAAGAACACGCCACTGTTGGTTATATAATTACTGACCAAACCTTTTATATACGGAGTACTTATATAAGAAGTCATTCCAGTGGGTTGAGACAGCTTTTCGAAGGGGTGAGGGGGGCCTTTGAATCCAAGCAAAACACGAAAACCGAAAGATTGTATGTGAAAACATATAAAATAATGAAAAAAAATACTAAAAATCTAAAATTATAGATGCTGGTGGATCCAACATTTGGTGACATTCTGGAAAAAACTGGCATCCATTTCTTTTTCTGCAGAATTCCTACACGAACATACAGGCCCACTAAAGATGAATCCTCAAGTGTCGTTTCTCATTTACAATTTGAGGGGAACCAACCTCAGGAATCTGGGTCTAGACCTTCTAGACTCTTGATGGGATGTTCATTCCAAGAGGTTACAAATAATTTCCATGAAATATAGAATTAGCATCGACTTCATAAAATCTTAAATGAGATCTTTTAATCACTTTCTTCTTCTCTGCCACTATCATTAAATCCATGCGCTACGAAGAACATACCGAAAGTCAATAGCCACAGCACTCTTTGATGAGTCCTTGTACTGATTCATTGGCCAGGAAATTTAAAAACACAAATACTGGAACCTTGGTATATTTGCTCGCACTTTTAGTGTGTTTTTAATACTGTTTGTGGTTTACTAGTACAAAGTCCTTGGCTGCAACACGTTAAAAGTACACATACATTGCGTGCATTATTTTTCACCGAGCATTTAATAGAAACATAAAAAAAGACTTGCCCTTTGATGTCATCTTCAGTCAAATCTGGATGCACCGATGCAATGTAAATCCTATTTAACGATTTAGATTCTTCATTAATCTCATCAATTATACTTTGAGCTTGTGGCATATTGCTGGGTCGACCAACCTGAAATTTAGAATAAACCTAATATGCGTAACATTTAAGCATGCATATATGAATAAAATGAATTGTTACTTTAGAAATCGACATTTACAATTAAGTTAAACCCACTAGAAAAAATTAAATAATTCAAAAAAATTTAAAATGTAATTTTTTTAAAGGAAATGAATAAATTAATGAAAATTGTAGGAAGTGTTTGTCATTCATTTTTTATATCAGACTCCCTTTCTTTTTGGGCTTTGACTAGTCTATATATATAAAAATAAGTTGTCTATGTGTTATGTCTGTCGAGTGACGTCATGTTTGTGTGTCGACTGACGTCATGTTTCATGAAGTTGTGACGTATGCGTCATGAAGTTTGTTTGTCGACTGACGTCATGTTTGTCAACTGATGAAATTACAGACCGGGACACCGGGACACAGGGAATATAAATGACGACCGGGAACCTCAAAGAGAAATTACAGACTGGGACACCGGGACACAAATCACGACCGGGACACAGGGAATATAAATGACGACCGGGACACAGGGACACAACTACAAAGGGGCGCCAGGGGCACAGGGGGGATATATAAATGACGACCGGGACACAGGGATTGTTCGAAGAGAAATTACAGACCGGGACACCGGGGCACAAATGACGACCGGGACACCGGGAATATAAATGACGACCGGTACACTCAAAGAGAATTACAAACTGGGACACCGGGACACAAATGACGACCGGGACACAGGGACACATCATTAGAATAATGAGGTATAAATCTGAATACGGATTGTTTTTCCCATGGACAATTATATGTTGCATGTTCAAGAGTCAGTAAACCTGACAATCTATTTATATGCACAGACAATGGGACAGTGAAGAATGTTGTATATTCGCAAGTTTTACGTAGTTAAAAACATATATATATATATATATATATATATATATATATATATATATATATATATTATATATATATATCTATTCACAGGTGGGACACAGGGACACAACTACAATGGCGCGTAACTAATATGGCGTATAACGACTTACGCGCGCGGGGGGTCTTGGGGGCGCAAAGCGCCCCCATCAACTAGGTGTTGGGGTGGCGCTTCGCGCTAGTTAGTTATAAAAGTGCGTTCAGCATGCTGCAAAAATATTCCATTAAAAAAAGGTTATTTCATGAACAGTGAATGCGGTTCACACCTCTCAAAGCTATTTTAAAAATGAAACCTCCAGGTCTCACTACTCTTGACCAGTACGCTTGCGCAGTGTGAATAAAATTAGAAACTGTACCAATCCCATGACTAGAACGTCAGTTCCAAGGAATTCTGCTGTTTTTTGTTTTTGTTTTTTTGGTAATTGAACATCTTTGTCTTACCTTTTTCTTCAAGTTCTTTATAATAATTTGTGATGGGTGTTAGGATTTAGATAGAATGAGAGCTTGGCTTTTCACAGATATTTTAATTTTGTCAATAAATTTAGCCATCTCTCTGTTATGAACAACCCAGAATAAACGAGTATAGTTACATGTAAGGTGAAAAAAACATATTTTTGAAATATTTTGGTAAAATATTTTTTTTTTCTTTCTTTTCTCTTCAATTACTTGATAGTTCTTGATGGGTATCAGCTTTCAATCTGATACCCATTCCGTTACCCATTGCTTCGATGGGTAACGGAAGCATGGATTTATTAGATATACAAATTTTGACTATATGCTCAGCCATTTGTGTATTATCCGTCTTTAAATAAACAGGCATTGCTTATGTAGCAATGTAATTTTTGGGGTGATTGGTCATCAACAGTTGGTTCATGATGCCAAATAAGGTCAATTTAAGAAAATCGAACTTTTGCAGATAGTCTAGGACCATATTTGGCTCATTAGCCCCCAAGTCCCTTATAACTTCATTATAATAATTTTTTGTTTAAATAATATCTATTTCAATCTTTGAAATAATTCTAAAAATTCTTATTTTACCCCGGAACCAACGATGATTAAATGTAAAATTTTTGAATCTGTATATCGTGGGTACAATTGAATTTGGCCTGTATTCTGTTCTCTTTTTTTTCATTAGGGAGAGGGGGGACTACAGTCAAAACTTGTATATATCTTGAAAAGTCATGCTTTCATTCTATCTGAAACCTTGTACCCATTAAAACTACAAAGTAATTGAAGATAAAAGCAGGAAAATCTATTTTTTTTCACCTTATATGTCTATATACCTGTTTATCCCTGGGTCTAGATCACAGGGAAATGGCCAAACTTACAGTCAAACTAGTATATCTATGAGAGTCCAAGCTTACATTCTATCAAAAACCTAAAAATTCATTAAAAACTACAGACAAATCTATATATATAAAAATAAGTTGTCTGTGGATGTGTCTGTCTGTCTGTCTGTCGAGTGACGTCATTTCATCATGTCGTCATGTTGTCATGAAGTTAGTTGTCGTCATGTTTGTTATGACGATGACGTCATTAAAAGTATTTAAGAAAATCGTTCAAAGACAAATTTTTAATTGTAAGAAGATCGTGGACAGATCAATTTATGTCTACTTTCAAAGTAAAAGGGCAAATTTATCATAGAGCAGGGTCCCTTCTACCATTCTCAGGCGAGAATCATAAATTTTTACAATTGTACTTCATCAGTGATAGAAATTCTGAATTGAATGCACGTTGCGAAATTTCTCCCAAAGTTGAAAGGACAATCGTTTCCCAATTGCAACATCTTTTCCACGAAAATAATAATTTAGTGCGTCTGTTCAAAACAGCCATCGATTTGATACCTACTGATACGCATAAAATTGTTATTTCCGCTGACAAAACGCCTCCTGGCCAACATGTGCGTAGATACAATGCTCCAACTATCGACGAAGTGGCAATCGTTATGGTCGGTGATCAGTTTTTACCTCGAGATATTATTCTTCATAAGCGAAACGCTCAGTTGGTAAGAATTGCTGAAACTCATCGATGCTACGATGCCCTACAATATCCTATCATTTTTTGGGATGGAGCCGACGGCTATCACTTTAATATTAAATTGATGAATCCAGCCACTAACAAAGAAATGAATAAGAAATGCAGTGCAATGCATTATTATTCCTATAGACTAATGATTCGGCAGGGTGAAGAAAATTATATTTTAAAATGCCGTGAATTGTTTCACCAATACGTCGTTGATATGTATGCTAAAATTGAATCAGAACGTTTGCTATATATCCGCCTGAATCAGACCAAGCTCCGCTCTGAACAATACATTCATTTGCGAGATGCAGTTGTAAATGACGGTAATACCACAAACGTGGGAAGATTAACAATTTTACCTTCGTCATATGCTGGCAGTCCCCGTCATATGCATGAATATGCTCAAGATGCTATTGCGTATGTTCGTCTCTATGGTCGTCCAGATTTATTTATTACATTTACATGTAATCAATCTTGGGACGAGATACAGCAGCTTTTACTTCAAGGACAATCAGCGGTTCATTGACATGACATTACGGTCCGTGTCTTCCGGCAAAAGTTGAAATCACTGATAAACTACAAAGTAAAACTTGAAGTGTTTGGGTCAGTGCGATGCTGGATGTACTCAGTGGAATGGCAAAAACGAGTTTTGCCACACGCACATATACTAATCTGGCTACATAAAAAAATTACTACGAACGAAATTGATGATGTGATTTCCGCTGAAATACCTGATGAAAATGTCGATAAGGGGTTACATGATATTATTGTAAAAAATATGATACATGGACCTTGCGGGGCACTGAACGAAAATTCACCATGCATGGCCAAAGGAAGGTGCATAAAGCAATATCCTCGACTTTTAGTATCAAACACAATTACTGGCAATGATGGTTACCCACAATATAGAAGAAGATCCACTGAAGATGGCGGTAAAACAGCAATAATAAAGAAGCGTAACGGTACCACCATCGAAGTAGATAACCAGTGGGTTGTTCCATATTCCCCGTTATTATCAAAAACATTTAATGCACACATAAACGTTGAATACTGTAACTTCGTAAAGGCAATCAAATACATATGTAAATACGTCAACAAAGGCAGTGACATGGCAGTTTTTGGCTTGCAGCCCGAAATCAAAGATATCGACGAAATCGTGCAATATCAGGCTGGAAGATACATAAGCAGTAATGAAGCTGTTTGGCGAATTCTTTCATTTCCGATACATGAACGTAGTCCAGCTGTTGTTCACTTAGCGGTACATTTACAGAATGGTCAACGTGTTTATTTCTCGGAAACCAACGTGCAACAAAGAGCCCTGAATCCACCGGATACAAAGTTAACCGCTTTCTTTTCGCTTTGCAAAAATGATTCTTTTGCAAAAAAACTGTTGTATACTGAAGTGCCTTCGTATTACACGTGGAATACTAAAAATAAAGTATTTGAACGTCGAAAACAGGGTGTCAGTCGACGGCCAACCTACCATCTTCAAAGATACCACGATAGGAAGACTCTACACCGTTCACCCCAATCAACATGAATGCTTCTTTCTACGCCTGCTTTTGGTGAATGTACCCGGTCCGACATCCTTTGAGTATTTGAGAACTGTAAACGGTACTATACATGACACTTACCGTAGTGCATGCCAAGCTCTGAATTTATTGGAGAATGACCAGCACTGGGATAACTGCATCAATGACGCATGCGAAACGTCAACTCCAAGTCAAATTCGCGCATTGTTTGGCATCATTTTAACAACTTGTTCTCCATCAGCTCCTACAGAGTTATGGGAAAAATATAAGTCAAAAATGTCCGAAGATATACTCCATCGAAAACAGTTAGAGACGTCAGATATGACTTTTGATTTTACATCAGAAATTTATAACTACACTTTAGTTATTATAGAAGATTTGTGCGTACGTATGGCAAACAAACCTCTTCAGGATTTGGGAATGCCTTCACCTAACCGTATCGCTGCTGTATCGACATGTGTAGAATTGGATCGTGAACAAAGTTACAGTACGAGTGATCTATTGTCGTATGTACAAAATAACATTTCCAAGTTAACGTCGGAACAAAAAGACATTTATGATACGATAATGCATTGTGTCGATAACAACGTTGGAGAAATTTTCTTTTTGGATGCGCCAGGAGGTACTGGTAAAACGTTTGTGATAAAACTGATTCTGGCATCAATTCTATCAAAAAATGATATAGCGTTGGCAATTGCGTCGTCCGGAATAGCCGCAACATTGCTGCCTGGTGGAAGAACTGCTCATTCCGCTTTGAAATTGCCTCTGAATTTGCATTCTACAGAAACTCCCACGTGCAATATTTCCAAATCATCTGGGATGGGTAAAGTATTGCAGCAATGCAAACTTATTATTTGGGATGAGTGCATAATGGCACACAAAAAATCGCTCGAGGCTCTGGATCAATGCTTGAAAGATTTGCGAGGGAAGTCGAAACCCTTTGGCAGCACATTAATATTGCTTGCGGGAGATTTCAGGCAAACATTACCTATAATACCGAGGTCAACCCCTGCAGACGAAATGAATGCTTGCCTGAAAAATTCTAATTTATGGGCACACGTAAAAACATTAAAATTAACTACAAATATGCGTGTCCGATTGCAAAACGATGACTCTGGTCAAACATTTTCAGATCAATTGCTGGCAATTGGAAACGGAAAGCTCCCAGTAGACTCAATTTCAGGACGTATACAACTACCTGCTGATCTGTAATTTAGTGACGTCCAAAAATGAATTGATTGAAAAAGTATTTCCGAATATTATAAACAATTGTAAAAATAATAAATGGCTAAGTGAAAGAGCGATTCTTGCACCCAAAAATATAGACGTCAACAAAATCAACAATATTGTTTTGACCAAGATTCGAGACCAGGCAGTCCTTTACAAGTCAGTCGACACAGTTTTGGAACCAAATGAAGTGGTTAATTATCCATCTGAATTTTTAAATTCCGTGGATCTTTCAGGGTTTCCACCACACGTGCTACAACTAAAAATAGGCGTACCAATAATACTTTTAAGAAATATCAACCCACCTAAGCTTTGCAATGGCACGCGACTTGCCGTAAAAAAAAAACAATGGAAAACCTAATAGAGGCCACAATCTTGACAGGGCCTTTTGAGGGTGAGGCTGTTCTTATTCCTCGCATTCCCATGATTCCCACGGATCTGCCTTTTCAATTTAAAAGATTGCAATTCCCAATTCGATTAGCATTTGCAATCACCATTAACAAAGCTCAAGGTCAATCATTAGAAAAATGTGGTATAGATCTTAATACTGATTGTTTTTCCCATGGACAATTGAACGTTGCATGTTCGAGGGTCGGTAAACCTGACAATCTATTTATATGCAGCGACAATTTGACAGCGAAGAATGTTGTATATTCGCAAGTTTTACGCAGTTAATTTGTATTGTATCTATCTATCTATATAAAAACGAGCTGTGTGTATGCATGTTTGTTTGTTTGTAAAAAGAGCGTTTGCATATGACGTCATTATTAGTACATACGGCATTTATATGCAGCGACAATTTGAAAGCGAAGAATGTTGTATATTCGCAAGTTTTACGCAGTTAATTTGTATTGTATCTATCTATCTATCTATCTATATAAAAACGAGTTGTGTGTATGCATGTTTGTTTGTTTGTAAAAAGAGCGTTTACATATGACGTCATTATTAGTACATAAGGCTTTGTATATGCACAGACAATGGGAAAGCCAAGAATGTTGTATATTCGCAAGTTTTACGTAGTTTGAAACACATATATCAATCTATCTATATTCACAGGTGGGACACAGGGACACAACTACAATGGCGCGTAACTAATATGGCGTGTAATGACTTACGCGCGCGGGGGGGCTTGGGGGGGGGGGCGCGAAGCGCCCCACCAACTAGGTGTTGGGATGGCGCGAAGCGCCACCCCAACAGCTAGTAGAATACTAAAGTAAGAAATAGCAAGTTTATTTAATAGAAAAAAAAGCCGGATTCCATGGGACTGTCGGTTCCAATTGTGAGGTGTTTGGTAGAGTTTCTAAAATCTTAACAGTGCGCAAGCACATTGGTTAAAAGTACCGAAGCCAAGACATTACGTGAATGAGACGTATGGGTCACATTCACCGCCCTGATTTTACCAAAGAAGATGTAATCTTTAGGACAAAAATAAATAAATGCTCGGAAATAGCATTAATGAACTTTACTAAATATCAGACACTGAGACATTGATCTATAAAACTAAGGAACAGTTTTCGAGTGATTTCAACTTCTCCCTTTTCTCCGCTTACATTGTCACCGATTTTTAGCTAGTATCCAAAATCTAGAGCCAAATGCGCGATGGGAAGTGAGTTAAAGTCTCAGGCCAGAAACCACAATATAACCTATATTGTAGTTGTATACCAGAAGCCACCATATAACCTTGGCAAATAGATGTTGCTCAAATATAGTCTCAGAAAATCTGAAGTAATGTCTTTCTCAGTAGAAAAGACAAATTTAAAAATATTAGTCTATGTAGAAAAAAGAAATTAATCCAAGTATAAAGTAAGAAAGTATGTAATAAAATTCAAACACAATACATAAGATGAATAAATAAACAAATTATACGAACACTTTATTTGTACTACTTTATTTGATGCAAAGGTCCATAGCCAACTAATACTGAATTGATTTGACTAATTGACATTCTGCCCATCCTGGTTATCAGGTATAGAAATGTCGAGTAAGAGGGAGGGGAGATCAACAAACCGTCATCTATTTGAGAAATTCTAGGGGATTACTTCTACTAAAGATGAACTATACCTCCACTATGCCAAACTGCATTTCTAACTTTGCTTTTCAACTGTTTTCCATAAACAAGATGAGTACAAATAGAACTAATACCTTATTTACATTAATCACTAAAGTACTTTTTCTTCAAAACTGTCTTGATTCCCCTTTGACATTGGGATTATCCAACTGAGTAAAATATTGCTATTCAGTAACTAAACGAAGATTATAAAATTAGCACTACTAATGCAGTCAGGTTCTTTTCTCTATAAACGCGACTTATCTATGGCAGTTAGGTTTCAAAATCTTTATTCTTGAATTGTTCACGAAATTTCCTGAGTAACGCGAAATTTTACAGAGAGACGTGGTAAACTGCGACACTTGATATTTAATAATTTCAATTAAATATTCAAAAAAATAAAGTTATGTTCCCCCAGATATATTTCGGTTCTTAATATTTTACCCCGTCTTATCCTTTTATAAATCCCTTTTTGGGGTTTTTAAACTTATTAGACTACAAACGACACATGTTCAGCGCTCCTTACCGACTTCAAAGCATTTTTGTAGTATGGAACCTTGCTGAACGTAAAAGTTAACTAATAGAAAGGTAAACTTGAAGCATTGATCCGACCGAACACATAGCATTTAAAAAATTGATGATCAGGATTATTTAATTGAATAAATCATAATATTTGCCTTAATAAGGTAATAAACATTACCTTAATATTTCTTCCAGCCATAACGGCACCGTTCATCTGTTCAAGAGCCAATTGCGCGGCTTCAGGCAACTCGTATTCTACAAAGGCAAAACCCTTATGTTTCTGTGTTACTGGATCCCACGACATATTAATTGCCTTGATGGGCCCGAATGGCGCAAAAGCGTTACGTATTGTATCTTCCTTCAAATCGAACGCAATGCTTCCTATGTAAACCCTGAAAACAATATTTCTCTTACTGAGGAACAATATACAGCATTATTCTTCAGTAAAGAAGCTGCCAAAACATTTTAAAACACTTTCTGGGTTTTAAACCCCTCAAAGGTCTCTTTAAAGCCTTCAACGCTTACAATCAATTTAAAAATATTTTCAAGACCTTCCAGCCAAAACTTTTTAAATAATAAAGACACTGCCACAGATTAAACAAAAAAAGCAAAAGGTAGAACATCCCCTCACTAAACCAGAAAAACTAGAAACCAAATTTTACGGGAAATGTCTGTTTCATATTAATCATGTACAGGATTGAAAATTTTTAAACCATAAGAAGAACCTTATTTGGTTTACGTCATGTTACAAGATTATATATATATATATACATATATATGTATATATTATATATGTATATATTATATATGTATATATATATATATATATATATATATATATAAATAAGTTGTTTGTTTGTGTGTGTCGACTGGCGTCATGTTTGTGTCGACTGACGTCATCTTTGTCGACTGACATCATGTTTGTCGACTGACGAAATTACAGACCGGGACACCAGGACACAAATGACAACCGGGACACCGGGAATATAAATGACGACCGGGACACAGAAACACAATTACAACGGGGACGCCAGGGGACACAGGGGGGATATATAAATGACGACGGGGACACAGGGAATATTCGATTAGCAATCACTATCAACAAAGCTCAAGGGCAATCATTAGAATAATGAGGTATAGATCTGAATACGAATTTTTTTTCCCATGGACAGTTATATGTTGCATGTTTAAGAGTCGGTAAACCTGACAATCTATTTATATGCACAGACAATGGGACAGCGAAGAATGTTGTATATTCGCAAGTTTTACGTAATTAAAAACATATATATATCTATCTATATTCACAGGTGGGACACAGGGACACAACTTCAATGGCGCGTAACTAATATGGATATATATATATATATATATATATATATATATATATATATATATATATATATATATATATATATATATATATATATATATATATATATATATATATCCATATATATATATAAATATATATATATATGTAAATATATACATATCTGGCACCAGAACGCTGGTTCCGTAACACTGGCACCAGAAGCATACAATTAAACGTAGAACACCAAATTAATGATCTAGACTTTGCCGACGATATCACGCTTATTGAGTCCTGTAAACAAAGACTACAAGAATTTCTAGAAAATGTACGTGACAGAGGCCGACTTATGGGACTAAGAATCAACGCTGATAAAAAAAAAGTATGGCAGTAACCGATTCACCTTTACACCTGAGATGCGATAACCAGGACATTGAGCAGGTTCTAGAATTTAAATATCTTGGTGGCACAGTGTTAAATACGGGATCAACTGAAAAAGATACATCATGCCACATTGGGCAGGCCTCCGGCACATTCAACTGACTGAAACCGATATGGAGGTCGCAGAATTTCTCCTTCCGACTCAAGCTTCGTCTATTCAATAGCAACGTCATCCCCGTCGTGTTATATGCTTCCGAAACCTGGCATCTGAATAACACACAAGAACGGCGAATTCTAGCTTTCGAGAATACATGTCTCCGGAGAATACTAAACATCCATTGGTCACAAAAATATCTAATGAGAAGGTGAGACGGATGACCGGACAACCAATAGTGACAGATGTCATTAGGACACGTCGGTGGAAATACTTGGGGCATGTACTTCGTATGGACGATTCCCGGATCCCAAAAGCGACGTTCCAGAGGCAACCAGAAGGAAGAAGAAGAGGCAGGCCGCGCAATACACTGCGGCGCACCTATCAGACGGACCTGCGAAACATAAATGCTTCACTTCAACCGGCGTGGGAAGATGTCCTTGCTGCGGCGCACATGTGGGATGACTGGCGGCTTCTCGTTGATGCCCTGGGCGCCTCTGGAGGCACAGGAGGATCTAAGGTCTAAGGATATATATATATGTATATATATATATATATATATGTATATATATATATATATATATATATATATATATATATATATATATATATATATATATATATATATATATATATATATATATATATATATATATATATATATATATATATATATCCTTTCTAATTCGCAATTTTTTCTACTTTTCCATACCTTATTCCCTCACATAGCACTTAAATAAATTACATGTCTCATGAGACTATGCAGAAACAACCGCATACATCGTAGTTCACATAGCATCAAGGCAGCTTACTCTCACTCTTTCTACAGACCCCTCAAAGGCTCGATGTGGATCCGGTTGAGAAACCTTAGTATAGATAGCATTAAAGAATACGTTTAAAATGTTCTAGGACCTATACCGCGAGGAATATTTCATATAAAAAAAAATTGAGATGATCATCTGTAATATGTTTCACAGTATTCTCCACAAACATTATTTTTAATGTAGAAGTTTGAAACGGGTTGATATCTGAATCGACTTGCTGATTCTATTTAGACATGCGTAATAGGGCCGAAGAATAAAATAACGCATGCATACAAAAAAAAACCTTTATATCTACTTTCGATAGAGTAAAAATGTGCCCCATAGCATACGATTTCCTGATGTTCTTGTCACTTCTACGCTAAAACAGAAGGTCAAAAGTTCAATTTTTCGCCCTCTAGGACTTACATATAAGCTACATTTGTTTAGTGAATGCTTTAATGCAATGACTACAGCACACTTCATGGCCTTAAATGCTTATTTTAAGCTGAACATACATTTGAAACATATACAATTTTCTGATATGTTTCAGCTTAAACTCCTCTTTCTTCTATGATAAAATTATAGGATAAAACCATCTATAAAATGAATATAGCGGAAACATTTGCGATATTGTTTTAATTATGAGAGATTTTAATGGCTTTTTTAGCATTTCAAACCATGTTATTTCATTTCACCAATTTTATTATCCAGTGGATACTTTCTCAGAGTTCTAGCAAAGACAAAAGAAAGGAATACAAATTTTACTGACCTGCACATCAAAACCAGAGCCTGATGTCTTTGAAGTGAACGTGCTTGCTGCAATGAAAAAAAAAGAAATCAGAATCTAACAAATGCATCAGCTGTGACAAGTTAAACTTAAGGTCAATTTAAATTTGGATAATCTCTATTCGTTTTAAGTCTTAAGATTACTCTTCACTTTCCATGTCTATTTATCTAGCTGTCCATCTTTCTAGGTTTTTGTTCCTATTTTGTCGGTTTGATTCTTCTTGTAGCATAAATTTATGTGGTTAGAACCATATGAAAAGCATCGTCCTTTGTAAAAAAAAAATAAATAAAAAAAGTTTTTTTCAACTGAAAGTAGGGAGCGAAATTAAAACTCAAAACGAACAGAAATTATTCCGTATATGAAAGGGGCTGTCCCCTCCTTAACGTCCCGCTATTTACACTAAAGTTAGACTCTTTTTCACAGTTCTACTTCTTAAAACAATAAAAAACTTTAGCGTAAAGAGCGGGACGTTAAGGAGGGGACAGCCCCTTTCATAGACGGAATAATTTCTGTTCGGTTTAAGTTTTAATGTTGCTGCTTGCTTTCAGTTGAAAAAACTTGTTTTTTATCTGACTTCTGAGCGTTTTTCAATTAATGTTGATTTTTAATTCTGGCTCACCGAACATGAATAATTAAAACAAATTTGCATTTTTTTTTTTTTTTTTTTTTTTTTTTTTTTTTTTTTTTTTGGCTAAATGGCTTTCTCATAATTTTGATCAGACGATTTTTATAAAATAAAGGGGTGGGGGAGGATGCCTTGTAGTCCTCCAATTTTGGTTACTTAAAAATGCAACCAGAACTGTTTATTTTTATACGAACGTTTTTATTAGTAATAAATATACGTAACTTACGAATTAACTTACATAACAAACTTCTATATTTGTATATTTTTATTACGTATTTGAGGGGGTTCACCCCCTCATCAATACCTCGCTCTATACACTAAAACTTGAATTCTGTCCCAATTCTAAAATAATGACCCCTGAATCACAAAAGCCGTAGAATAAATAGCTGAAACTACTAAACTTTAGCGAAAAGAGCGAGGTATTGAGGAGGAGACGAACGCCCTTACGAACGCCCGTAATAATTTCTGTTCGTTTTAAGTTTTAATGTTGCTCCTTACTTCCAGTTGAAAAAACTTTTTTGATTTATTTTCTCATTGTTTTTTTTTTTACATGAATCTTCCCTCATGACAAATTCCTCCATGGAAAGATCCTACCACGTAACCCCCTCCACCCAAACCACCCACCCCCCAACGCAAAAAAGTCCTCCTGAAAACGTCTGTACACTTCTCAATAACCATTACTATACGTAAACAATGGTCAAAGTTTGCAACTTGCAGTCCCTCCCCCGGGGACTGTGGGGGATTAAGTCGTCCCCAAAGACATAGTTATTAGGGTTTCCAGCTATATTGAACAAAATGGCTATCTCAAAATTTTGATCCGGTGACTTTGGGGAAAAAATGAGTGTGTGAGGCGGCCTAGGTGCCCTCCAATTTTTTTGGTCACTTAAAAGGGCACTAGAAATCTTAATTTCAGTTAGAATGAGCCCTCTCGAGACATTCTAGGACCACTGGGTTGATACGATCACCCGCTGGAAAAAAATGCATCCGTAATATGCCTTCTAGCAAAAGATACAAAATTCCACACTTTTGTAGATAGGAGCTTGAAACTTCTACATTGGTGTTCTCTGATACGCTGAATCTGATGGTGTGATTTTCGTAAGGATTATATGAATTTTAGAGGGTGTCTCCCCCTATTTTCTAAAATAAGGCAAATTTTCTCAGGCTCGTAACTTTTAATGGGTATGACTAAACTTGATGACATTTATATATTTAAAATCAGCATAAAAATACAATTCTTTTGATGTAACTATTGGTATCAAAATTCGTTTTTTAGAGTTTTGGTCACTATTGAGCCAAGCCGCTCCTTACTATCTAGTGTCCTTTTTAGGTAAATTCTTAGCTGGAACCTATGCTGAGCTAGTATTATCTTTGGAACTATCGCTCCTTAATATGAAATTAGCGTAAAACACGAAAATTTTATCTTTTCTCAGTTTTAATAGGGTTCCCAATTTTTATTTATATTCAGTTATTGTTTCATTAATATTCTTGTTTTTATGTCGCACAAAGGAAAAAGCCTTTGATTTCTTCCTTTGGAAAAGAAACGAATTCTTTTCCAGTCACAAACCTAGTAAAGAATAATAACACTGTCAAGTATGCTCCAGCCTCAATTTTCTCTGATGATTTTAGTTTACTATCAGCTTCTTCAGCTGGGACTATTTTGATCTCTTTGAAATTATTTTTTATGTATTTTTTCTCCTCTTTTATTCAAAATGCTTACTAAAATATATAGCGTAAAAGTACGAAGAAGATAAGTGAAAATAAATCAAAGAAAAAATAGCACAATGGATTGAAAGCAACATTAATAACAGACAGTTTTTATTTCATTTCTCAAGTTAATGTCTTAGTCAAATCAGCGACGTTTAGTAACTCTTGACTGATTCATGAAATAAAACGCGACACAAGCGAACCCTTCCAATAGCGCTTATGCTTGGTCAAGAGAATGAGTTCTACCCATGAAACATTCCTTATTCCCTCAAACGATCTTCCAGTAAATGGGCTCCGAAAAGTTGTTTCATAATGTTTTAGAAATGCTTTTTTAGAACTCTCATTCCCCTTTGCCTTCGCAGCTATAATACACAGACAGCTGTATGGCTTATGGCTTTTTAACACATAAATTAGAGTAATGAAAAGTCCATCTGTCCCTCTATTCAGTAAATAAAAAGAGCGAAATTAGATGGGATAATGGTTACATATGTTTCAATCCAGCATCACCAAAACTTTTTTGTATAATAAAAATCTGTTCAACATAACATACTCCCCCCATTCGAGCTTTTAAGTTGAAAATAAAACATAATGTTATACTTTTATATACTGAGTTATTATCGAACGATAAAGGTTCTCAAATAGACTTCAGTTTAAAAAACATTACAATCAAACAGGGACTGATGTATTGAATCTGAACAGAACTGAGCAGAACTCATCAATTTTTGATTTAAGTTTACACTGTATTTAAGCAGATCCAAATGAAAAGACGATTGATATTCGAGTGCCCTGGAAGCCACATAAATTAACACCATAAAGCAGACATTGAGCAAGGTCACAAAGAAAAAAAACTGCTTGTCTTGATAGCAGAAGGACAATCCTTTATCCGCAATTCTTGAAACCAGCTATATTTATAGGTTTCAGATTAATAATAGCTATAGCTGTTTTTAATATTAGAGAAGGACTAAAAAATTACAATTATCGAAGTTTTTTTATAAAGTAATGTTCTAGTAACCGTAAAAAATCCAATCTAATAACTATGTCCTTGGCATACTAACATAATTAGTAATGAACACTACCTAAAAGAAAAAAATTGCTTTTTCTTTAGATTTCTAACTTTCTTTCTATTTTCTGCTCCTAAGATTTTGAGTTTAAATTTTGTAAATGCCAACTGATATGAAGCATATCTATTGGACTTCAAAAAGATATTTTAATAGATAGCCAAAAGATACACCCAAAATTTATTTTGGTTCTTATTTTAAGCGAATTCCCTTGTGAGCATATACAATTAAGAGTCGACTCACTATTCTGACAATATGCGAAACAATTGAAAAAAAAAGACTTAATCAATTTGATATTTGAATAAATAACAAAAGAGCCAATAAACACATACCAGCTGTTGATGGGCTATAGTCTGCTTCATGAGCACCATCTTTATTGTTTGCTCCATTGCATATTTCTTTGCTCTGGCTATTGTGTCCTTTTCATCCTTTCCAAGTTTCACATTTGCCAGAACCATAGACGCTGCTAATTCAGGACGAGCCCCAGGACCTATGGAATCCACAAATATAAGCATGAAATTTAAACCCAATAGGTTCTAAAATTAAAGACTACTTGCAGTTTAACAATATAAGAATAACTAGGCTCTAGATTGATTGTTCGCAAGAGGGATCAGCTCCCAGAATAAGATGACACAATTCTCTCCAATGCCTGTATTTTAGTTTTTAAAGCTTGGACATAAGCTTTGGCGTGAAAACTTCTAGGTAAAAGAAACAACAAATGCCACAATTCTCCGATTACCCAATGATAGATCATAACATTTGTTTTAACGGATTTTTCCCTATTCCATTTATGTTTTCAAATCAGGGATCATGTGCTTCTTTCAAAAGAGTGAAGATTCCATTTTTCGTTTTTAAAGAATACTTACTACATTAAATAAAATCACATGTTGTAAGTGAAAGGTAAGAAATACAAAGACAAGACACACATCTCTTTAAATACCCGATTGAACACAAGAATTATTCACTTCCAAGACTGAACACTTTGGCTGAATATATTAGCATACCAAAACGTGGAGTAAGTAAGCAAATACATCTATTTGATTTGTACCAAGTTCATCCAAGACAATATTCATTAAGCTTTGACAGTATCCAGTCTGTTAGAAAAGATCTGTGGTGAAATTGTTCTAGTTTTAGCTATACCCTACCTGTTGCATTGGGAGATGACTAAAACTTTGTAATCAAACTTGGCATTATCTCTACGGTAATTCCTATTTCTACAGTGTATTTATTTCGCTTTAGTAGTATACTTACTGTTGCTGGTTACCCAATCTGCCGAAATCAAGGGTGAAATAATCATTGTATAAGCAAGAGCATCCATCTAACTTCAGAGCAAAAAATTTCTTCAGATCACTTCTGCTCGAATACACCATATATAGAAGATTTGAGAAAGATAAATACCCCTTCCCATTTAAAAGGGGAAGATTGGCCGTAGCCATTCCTGACGCTTGAAAATTTGGAATAAACTGTTTATTGATCCTGTTTAGTTTCCAGGGGCGTGTAAAATACGGAAAAAGCAGGTAGCCCGGTTACAAACATTTCAAGATCCTGAAATGTTAAGAACCAACAATTTTAGAACAAACTTACGAAGGCCTGGCAAGGGCCCAGTTCTCCGTCTTACTACCAAGCAACATAGTCCACAACCAAATATTCTCTTTATAAATATATCTCCTGTCAAAGTCTTTTTGTTAGTTTTGTTTTTCTTTTAAGCAAAACGTAACTACTTTTGTGATGTTGCATGGCGAAGCTAAACATGAAGATTAGACAAATAGACTAACCTGGATAGACTTGACCAATTTGCTCGAGTTTGGCAGGGACTTCGTATTCAGGTATGTCAGGAATATAAGGTTCATCTGAAAAGAGAACACCACAAAACAAGATAAAAAATGTACAAGATATAAATCTGAGTAAATAAAAAAAGAACACACTAAGTGATAGTTTTGAGATATTCTGAGTTTAGTACTGATAAAAATTTAGACGTGATTAACAAAGTTACAACCATATATGCAAAATTTTATGGCATTTTCTGATATCACATAAATTTTGTTTTTAGTATCAAGTGTCCCAATTTTTTGCACTTTAGTCTGCTTCTAATATTTAAACAGATACTTGGAGGAAGATAAGGGGGTTAAGCGGGGTATTTTGAGCGATTCTTAGGGTGAAATACATCTATCCTTCCCTTTCCCCTCTTTGTGTGGGTATGGTTGCAATCATATAGAAAAAGCGAAAAACAAAAACAAAGAAAAATATTCTGGCCTTAAATGGATAATGTCTTGTCCTAGAACTAACCGAGACAATATATGCTATTCTATCCAATCTTAACGAGTCTCCGCCGAGACGCAGTGATCGTATCTGAAATTAGGAGAAATGAAAAAGGAAACAAGAAAATAAAAGCAATTCTTCAGGATGTTCGAAAAAACAATCTTGTCAGTTCACGAGTCTTGTCCTGAAATTAAGAGAATTCAGTGCTATTTTTTATGTGCCCAACAAAAAAAGCATTCCTTTTGGAAATGAAAAAGGAAATAATCTAGAAAAATGAAGATATAAGATATTGAAGCTTTGAATATGGCCCATTTTTAGAAGCCATGGATCTTGCAAGGGATAATAACAGGAAAATAATTATAAAATCACAGTTTAGTTCTAGAGTCATATTTTGACATCATTAAGCCCATCCCAAGATAGATTGCACACGGTTCTCCCGAATGAAAGTCAATATTTATAAATAATAACAGATTTATATCTTTGAGTTACAACATTTGGTTTGAAAAGAGTCCGAGTACAGTTATACAATAAAATAAATTAAACTTTTAAAATGTTCCAAGGCAACAATCTTCGCCTGGGATTCCCAGATAGGAAACACTGAATAAATTTAAAAATCCTTAGCATAAGTATAATAGTTTGCATGACTATAGAGTTCAAAGAATAGAAGAATAATAGTTTCTTCTAGTGCTCTCAACGTCCAATGTCTGCATTATAGTTTTAAAAGACCTGAAAATTCGTATAACAATGCTAGATTTTTCCCTTATTACTTAACAGGTCCCTCATATACACAGCTTAATCAGGGAACGTGCAGGAATAAGAAGACAAAAAGGACTAAAGTTGATCTTGTATGCTAAGACTGATTATTAAACACCCTCGGTGACTTCAAAGATGTTTTGATGTAGCAAGTATGTTGTTGTCTTACAAATATATGCTTTGTGCCCTCTATGACATTTCCAATTTAACTCCAGCCAGAGCTGAGGCAACAGGAATAACTTGATGCTCATTTTGACTATCTTCAACAATAAACGGGACAGAAACATTTACAGTAAAAGACATTTTAATAGAGACTGCTCCCTGAAGAAAAATACCAAACTCTTTGAAAAGGAGTCGAATCTTTTGTGGAGTTATTACCAAGACAAGCAACACATCATCAGGTAGCTAATGGCGCCAAGAGTCTCAAAGAATATATATAATAAAAATAAGCTGCAAAAAGCCCACAGCTACTCTTATGTTTCTATGCAAATTCACCTTCCAGGAAATGAAATGCAGGGTTTTCTTTTCTTTTTTGAGGTTTTCTTCTAAAGTGATAAGAAAAAGAGTTTAACAGCAAAACGGTGCGATATTTTAAGGTATGAAAACATGCTGGCCTTCTAGCAGCTGGAAACCCACCAAATTATCTTTATACTCGCAATATTCAGCATTTACTGCTGAACAGCCAAGATTCCTACGAAAGTCACATGATAAATTCGCTGCAGAAGGATTACTGCAGTTGCCTAGGGCTAAATAAAAATCCCACAAAATGTGATGAGAACAAACGAAAAATAAACACATAAACTATTCGCACCAATTCATAACTCTAAATTGCAACAAAATTTTTGCTCTAGTTACTAAGAACCAAAATCATCAGAGGCATCAAACGTAAGCGACGGTTCAAATTTTCAGTGTATCCCAGGCACAACTTAAGGAATGTGATCTCAAAAAGAAAATTTTAACAGCAGGTTCTTATTTTGACTTCTAGGTATGATTCTCAATCGTTTCCTGAAAACAAAAAAGAACAGAGAAAAAAAGAAGAGATTATATTAGTTATACTTGTTTTCTCTTGCTATTGCGCAGGTTTAAAAAGAAAGAATTAAAAATCAGAACATAAAAACATTATTTTTTATGTTAATGTGTCTTCGTAAAGCCGCGCAATATTAGAAATTTAAACTGGATAACGTCACCCTTACCCCTAAAATGACCCTGCTATTGATAAAACAAAAACTGACTAAAAAATTGAACTACATCTCTTTTCGTTTTTTTTTTTTTTCAAGATTTAGAAATAATAGATTATATTTTTACCAGAAAAAGTTTACCATCCCTCCTTACAACTTACACTACATGTAAATTGAAAAACGATTAAGCTTTTTAATGTAAATAATTGCATATTCCCTGTAGCTTTAACCGCAAAAAAATACTTCACACCTCTTGAATTACTTACATGGCATCAATTATTAAAGTTAACCACTAAAACATTGGTTGGAAAAAAAGATGAAACAGTTTTCACGATAGAAGTTTACTAAGTAAAGTAGATAGTGTTAAGTAAAAAAGTGAACACATCGACTAGTCAATAGTCATAGAATATAAGTTATTCTAGTTACGGTCTACAAAAATCAGGTATGTTTGGTAGACTCATTAATATCTAGAGTCTAATAGATGAATAAAGTGCCCCTCTCGGCCAAATTCGTTTTGACAAACCTCAACTATGCTATGATATATTAATGAATAAGACCATAGTGGCTTTTGTAGAAATTTTGCATGAAAATCCTATATCTAATTACATCATAGAATTGTGGAAGTCCAATGAAATTTAAGGTACTAAACTAAATCAAGGGTACTATACACTTATAGCTGTAAAATCAAGCCTTACAAAATCAAATATGCATTATTTTTTCAACTGCTTGGGATTGACGTGTTTTCTATTGCTATATCTAGCAGCTTGGTTTTAACTGCTTGGGTTGAATAATAGGATAACAAACTAAACAGAAATTCTAACAAAAGCAAAGAGCAATATCAAAACCTAACATGAACAACAATTAGTCAATACACGAAAGGGCTAGTCACCTACTCAATCCTCTTCTCTTTAAGCTATATTTTGACTAGTGCTTACACGAAAGCAATTCTGAGCAGAAATAAATAGCCCGTAGATGACTGCAAGCGCGTTCTACATTTACAGTTGCTCTTCAGGACATGAAAACCTGATTTTTCGAAGCAAATAAAACTTAAATTAACATAAAAGGCAGAAGATTCAGGGGGAGGCACTTCCCCTCTTACATAGGACAACTTACATCTGTTTTGAGCATTGACATTGGTCTTTGCTTACATCAGAAAAAGCTTTTTTCTTTTATTTATATTTATTTTCAATATCATATCGAGAAATATCCTACATTTCAGGAATCAGGTGGCTGCTGCTGCCCTTGACATTCCACTATTTATACAGAAGTTCAGCTTTTTATCACCATGTCTTCACTTTTTCAAGCTATTTTTGACTTATTTTAAACTACTGTTTCATGCTCAAGCCTCAGCACCCTTTCTGCATGTCCAGTCTAAATGTATTCCCCCAACTACAAAGAATTTACAGCGAAAATTTTCCAATCCATATTGATCTGAAAGTTTTTCAGTGAGACATAAAGAATTTGGGCCTAAAAATGAAATTCCTAAAGCTTCAGTCCCTTCTCATTGAAAGGTCCACTGCCACTCATCCCTTTCTTCGCAAAAGTCCGTGCGCAACTATGCAGTACTATACACCTTCTATAGTTATTACACAATCAATTGCATTTAGATATAAACCAATTGGCCATCTAGGAATCTGTGCCCTTTCCACACCAAAAACATTGTTTTGCAGCAAAAAATTGGAAAAACAGCACTTTACTATGGCAAGACTCTTTTGAACTTTGAATTTCCTTTCAAACGAACCCACTTCCAATATTATATGATCACTAGCTCTATACAGTCACCCCTGGAAAAAAAAACAAAACAAAAAAAAACACACATCCATGACTATTTTTCTCCAGAAAATGGAAAATTCGATATTTTTATATATAAAAAAAATGACTAAAGTTTTGGCACCAGGAACTTGGACATGTTGAGTTTGATCGTATGATTTATGTCCCCTTTTTCTACAATGTAGGACTTTTTTTCATTCTAATTATATTCAATGAGTAACACTAAACTAAATTAATTTTACACATTTACAATCAACATAAAAGTCAAGATCTTTTAATGTAGATATTTTCATCAAATTCTGTTGCTGTGCCCAAGAGTTTAAGACTCTGTTGACAAGGTTAACTCTTTTTAAACTGCTCATTTCCATGAATAGCTCAGGAAATGGATATCAGTTAAGAAATATTTTTTAACATCAATAAATTTTTGAAAAAGAGAAACAATATATAATTAGCAATAATTTTTTACTGACAGACATATTATTCAACAAACAAAAGATAAAACAAGCAAAGAATCACATAGAAAATTTAAATTAGCTAAATACTGGGCATATTAGAAACATTCAGAAAAAAGGTTTATGGTTTTAAATATTATCATTTCTATGGAAATATCTCAATTGACTGCACTCCAGGTCAGTACCATAGCATCGATTATCCAACACTGCCTACTCACTCTTTTCCCAGTCATCCTCACTGAACAATATAAATAACATTAACTATTTTTTCATTTGGCTGGAGAGGGGTTTTATGTTTCAGACCTTAAAAGTGATCTTTCTTTATAAGAGACATGAGCTTTGTCGTCAATATTTGCTGTAAAATGCAGGATTTTGGCTAAAAATGGTTACTATTGTTGACAATGGCAAAGATATGGGCGTGCGAAGGGGGGGGGGGGGGGTGAGGATTGTCCAAACTTATCTGGCACTTGTGTTGTCCTTAGAAAACTAGAACAGTTCCTTTGAGTTTTTAACCTGTTTTATCAGTGAAGCTTGTTTGAAAACCCTACAGAAAAAACTGGAAATTTTTCTAAATAAATAAATTCAATATAGGTAATCTTGAATTTCATGAAAAAATCACACTTGCTTTTTGTTTTTTCAAAGTCAAAGAAAGGGGTTTGGAAAAAGAGGAATTATAATTTATTGTTACCACCTCTAAAGAAATATGAAAGAAAAAGCAAACAAGAATGAAAAAAGGGAATGCATGAGAAATATGTAAACAAAAGTCATTACAATGAGATTTTAATGGTATTTGCATAAAAGTCCCAAGTGTAATAACTTTTGTAAGACAATTACAAATAAGACTATTTTGTTGTTTAAGCAAGAAAAAATGCCATTTGAGGGGGGTTCAACCTACCAACATTAATTTTTTGAATTAAAACACTATATCTCTCAGAAACAAATACTTAAGAAGCCACAACCGAAAACAGCTCTAGCCTAAAACTTAGTACAGGTAATTAGCTGAAGTGGGCAAATTGACAGGTTGCCGGTTAATTCAACCAGAGGTGCTCTTCAGATGATATAGAAGCTGGAAAGATAACCAAAAAAATGATTTTTATTAATAATTAATCTTCATACATCAAATCACACAACAAATAACAAATTAATAATATTTCTGGTTTCTAGAATTTTATTGTCAATATGTATGAAGTTAAGAGCTTCAAGAGGAGCCAAAAAATTGTAAACAGAAAAATAATATTACTTGAGCATGTGAAGACAAAGTTTATAATTTAGAATGGAGTAAAAATTTATAAATATACACAAAAAAATTAAGTCAGATCAGCTAAATTTATCTTATTTTTAGACTGAAATAAAATCCATGTCACACCTTAACACTTATATTCTTACCAGTCAGAGTTGGAATAACAACTGGGACCTGTGGAGCCACAAGAACAGGAGCTGTTCCAGGAAGAGTTGGAGCAACAGCTGTAGGTGTACCAGTAGGAGGTGCAGTAGCAACAGTAGTTGCCAAAAACCCAGGAGAGGCTGCAAGTTCGCCTGATGGGACAGCAGCAGTAGATGTTGGCATCACTAGACCAGGCCCAACTGCTAGTGACCCTGATACCATTCTCACTCCTTGATTTGCCACAACTGGAGGTGGAGTAGTTAGTTGAACAGCAGGTGGTTTTACAGAGTCATTTGGAATCCTTGGAGGTAGACCTACTTGTGGAAGCATAGATATGGGAGGTTGTGAAATTGTAGTTGGCAATGGAGGCTGAGTAGCTTGAAAGCTAAGAGGTCTTTGGTAGCCTAAAGTTGGGTACTGAGGGTGTGTAGGTGGAGGAGCCTGAACATTGATAGGAGGAGGAGGTATCCCAATATTAGCTATGGGCAACGGAGGTGTATGTCCAATTGGTGCAGGTACACCCATATTTGGCAAAGGTGGCACAGATGGAATAGGAGGTTGATGACCAGCCTGAAAAATAAAAACAAGTTTAAATAGCTTGTTCAACCAGAGACATAAGCAGGGCTTGTTTTTTTCAAAGAGAATGAATTAAAATTTTAAAAAATGCAAATTCCATCAAACTTCAGGCCATTGGGGGAGAGAGGTATAGGCCTGAAATCCTCCCCCCCCCCCTTTCTAGTAGATTAGAGATCTGCATATTTTTTTAGAACCTGCAAATGTGGAGTGCTTGAAATTCCCAATAGGTTATCTTCTTCTTCTTCTTAAAAAAGCACCTGGAATCCTAAACAGGCTCCTTTCAGCTTCAAACTGCACTTTTTCACTCAATAAAAACAAAATCACAGCCTCTCAAAGCACAAATTTACTAACACATCAATTGCCTCTCTGTTAAACTTCTTTTCAATGGAAGCTGGTACAGGAACATCCACAATCAGGTTAATATCTAGTTTTTCTAATTTAAAAAGTCTAATTTTTTTTAGATAGGGTATGCAGTTTATAAATTCCAGGAGTACTTGCTGTGCATTCAAAGAGAAGGTGTTGCAAATTTTTTTTCAGCAAGTTAGAGTCTACAACTTTGGTCACTATGCTGCTTCCATTTGTATTCTTCTTGTCTCAGTATTACTGCAAAGCTTTTTATTTTAAAGTAGGCCTGATTTACTTCAGGCTCTTTGAAAATTAGAACCAGAGCAGAAGGAGGCTTTCTATAAGGATGGCGGTTTCAGATTGCATCTAAAAGTGTGAGTGAATAATTTTGAGCAAGCAGTGGGTTGATAGACTTAGCAGTCTCTGCAGCAAGACTGTCCACTTTTTCGTTATATTGGATGCATACATGGCTAGGAATATGCTGGAAACCCACTGCTATGTCTAACAACTAAATCACTAACAACTACTAACTAAAATCACTGAAAATGAATCTGATGACAAACTAATGATTGAATTGGATTCATTTGGTTCTGGTATTGGATACCCAATTTTCATACCCAATCCGTATTGGGTATGAAATTTTTCGAGCTAAGCCCTTTCAATCCATTCCGCGTCGATGCTTTTGCTGTCAAAGTACTGATCACCTGATTGGAGCTTGTCCCAGCTCACCAGCACATCCCAAGTGTTCCTGATGTTCTGGCCCTCATGTGAATTCCAAGGAAAACCCTTGCCAAGCCTCACCAAAATGTGCAAATTGGACTATGGAACATGTAAGTTTTAGCCTGAAATGCAAAGTTCTCTGATCGGCTCTCAACAACGCTAATAAATGAATGCTCAAACTCCAATTAGATTTGTTTCCCTTAATATTAATGGTACAAAAGACAAGGATATACTGATAAGTGAGCTACTTGAAAATGATATTGTGTTTCTACAGGAGCACCTTCTCTCTAAAGTGAATGTTGATAGCCTAAAGCATTCTTGGACCCATTATACCTTCTTGAGAGCCGCCCCAAAAAACCCGTGGAAGACCATCAGGAGGTCTGGCCATCTATTTCAGACACAAGACTCAGCCAATATTATTGCAAAGCAACGCTAACATCTTAGCGATAAAATGTGGTGATACTGCATTATAAACCTTTATTTCCCCTGTAATAAAAAGACTGTGCAGTCATTGTCTAGTTTTTCACAAGCATGTAATCGCCTACAAACACGACTTAGTGACCTTTCAAAACAAAATACCAAATGGGTTCTCGCCAGCGACATGAACACTAACTTATTATCTAATTCCAACTGATCTGAAATCTTTCTCGATTCACTCCCTGGAGGATTCCATCTTGCTGATAAAGATCTTCAATTTACTTATATTCACAATCGTGGTGGTCTTACTTCCAACCTTGATCATGTAATTGTGTTAGATTCAACTCTACTTTCATCAATAGTTCATGTGGAAGATTCTAAAATCGACGATGATCATTTACCAATCACGTGCCAACTATCTTGCTCCATGGCAACCTCTGTGCAACGTAACTCTCCCAAGTGGTTCTCAAAGTTAAATTGGGAAAATACCAATGTTCCACTTTATGTATTGACATTGTCCCAGTTATTATCATCGATTAAAGTGCCTTTCCACTTATTGCAAACATCTGTATCTACAACTTCAACTCAGATAGATATCAACTTGTATTATCAGCAAATAGTGTTCTGTCTAAAGTCTACTGCTAAAACAGCTGTACCCTCCGAGTGCGTGCGAACGGGTACTCGCAATCCCTTTTGGAAAGTTGATCCTAAAGTGAAGATAGCTAAACAAAAAGCTAAGTTCTGGCTCCATATGTGGATAGCCAGTAATCGTCCTTCTTCTGGTTCAGTACATCAACTAAAACAGAAAACCAAACGAGAGTACAAATATTCCCTGCGTAGAGCGAGACTGAATGCCTGGGATGGTCCTTGTGACAAGAAATCCTGGGATCATGTTATAAACTTTTCACCTCCAATTAATTCGTCTCTTTGGCTATGTGACTTCATTTCTCATTATAAAAATATTTTGCTTTTGTTTAATATTAATCTCCAAAATCATTTTACAAAGCTTGTCAACTCAATCCTCCCAATTTGTATCAACCAATCTCAAGTGTTGTCAGTGGAATCTGGTGTTATACTCCGAGCTCTTATGCAAGTGAATAAGTCTGAGTCTCTTGATAGTGATGGTCTTTGCTTCAAGTTTTTTGCTTATGATTGTCCTGAACTGCTGAAGCATTTGCAATTATTGTTTCAGATGTGTTTGGCACAGTCCATTGTGCCAGATAGTTTTTTGTCTGGTTGTATATCTCCCATAGTCAAGAGGGGTAAGGACCCCAGTGCTTGCTCTAATTATTGTCCTATCACTGTGTCTTGTTTTGTTAGTAAGCTATTTGAATATGTACTGCTACTGGCCATTAACTCCAAGTGCAATTTTACACCCTTCCAGCTTGGTTTTAGAAAAGGTATGGGCTGTTTTCAAGCTCAACATATTGTGGGTCGGCTAATGAAACAAGCTGTTGCTCAAAAAAGTCCCCTGTATTGTTTGACTGTTGACATATCAAGTGCTTTTGATAATGTAATTCATTCAAATGCTTTGTTTTCTCTAGCAGCCTTGGGTGTTAACCTTTCTATTGTTTCTGTGCTTAAGTATTGGTATGCTAATTCTTCAGTTAGGGTGAAGTGGAATGGTATGGTAGGGGAGTATATTCCTGTTAAAAAAGGCGTTAGGCAAGGTGCCGTGTTATCCCCGAGCAATTTTTAAATGTGTTTTAGCTTTGTGTCTCCAATGTCTTCAACCGTCAATTTTTTACAATGATAATTTAGGCATTAGTCATGTTGCATATGCTGATGATGTTCTGCTTCTTAGCCGGACAAAAAATAGTCTAATTACCAACTTCTACCGGCTTTCAGCTGCACTATCCACAGTAGGCCTTTCAGTTAATGGCTCCAAATGTGAGTTTTTGTGTTTTGGGAGTCCTCCACCAGCATCACCTCTTTGCTTGGGTTCTTCAACTATACCATGTTCAGCAAGTATTAAATGGTTGGGTCTCTCTTTTTCCACGTCACTTTTGTCTACTTGCTCTGCTATTACGTCCAGCGTGCTGAAAAGTATCCAGGTTGGATACACGAAAATTTCACCAAATTGTGGTTGGTATAACTGAAATGGACTATGCCATCTTTATTCTAGTTTTTGTGCCCCTGCTGTTTTTTATCTTTCTGGTTTTGCTTTCCTCCTTTGTAAGAAGGATACAAAGAAAATACGGTTAGGATATTTTAAGTATTGCAAGTATTTGCTGCATCTGCCTTGGTGGTATTGGAATCATACAGTCGTCTCTAAATTTGACATTGTTGATGCGCCCTTGCGACTGAAACATTTATCTAAAGATATATGTCTTAAAACTCAGCAAATGATTGGTGTTTTTGACCCTCTTTGGCCATTTTTTGAATGGAGGTAATTTATATATGTTGTATGTTGTTATGCTGCTATGTTATTTATATTGTTATGTTTTTGTCTTGTTTTTTCTTTTTTTGTGTTTACTCCACAGTTTAATGTACTTTGTGGGTTATAAATAAGTTATTATTACATAGTAAGGGATCATATCACAAAAGAAAAGTTGAAAAGTAACAAAAGAAGTAAAGAAAAAAATCTCCAAAGCTCTAGATTATGACATTGAAATCTCAGAAGACGAAAAAGAAGACAAAAGAAATGTTATCAAAAAAGCAGAAGATTTTGATAAGCTCGTGGGCCTTTTAAAAGAAAAACTTATGTCTGTTGGGAGATCCCAAAAAGTCCAGATTCTGACTTTGGTGTCAGAATCTTGGAGCCAGAAAAAAAGTTGCTACAGAATTTCAGGTGACCAAATATATGGTAAAACAAGCAAGAAAACTTAAATGATAGAAAGGTATCCTAGCTATCCCTGACCCTAAAAAAGGTAACACACTCTCTGAAAACACACTTAAACTTGTGACAGACTTTTACCAAAGTGATGAGAATTCAAGAGTTTTACCTGGAGCAAAAGATAAAGTGAGCATTAAAAAAAAATATTTATATGCAGAAAAGACTTATTCTCAGTAATTTGAGAGAGCTTTACTCTTGTTTTAAATGGGAATGCCCCAACTTGAAAATAGGATTCTCAAAATTTTGCAGTATAAGACCAAAGCGGTTCACCAGAATGTGAAATTGTTACTAGATGCTGTAAAAATTGAAGAAAGTTACAAAGATTTGATCAAGATGTTGGTTTGTAATGTTGAAAACAGTGAGTGTATGCTATGCCATTGTGACAACTGTCTGTCTGATGATGCCCTGATTGAATACTTAACTGCAAAATTGAGCAAAGATTATGATTTAGAAGAAGAAATAATTATAAGCCAATGGGTTAATACTGACAGGACAGAAATGGTTAAGCAATCAATCGACATTGAAGGCTTTATTTCTTTACTGAGTAAATTTGTAGAAAACCTAATCCCAAATTCATATATTACAAAATCACAGTCTGAAACTTTCAAAAAACTGAACAAAGATCTGCCTTTGAATACAGCAATTGTAGTAATGGATTTCAGTGAAAATTATTCTTACACCATTCAAAATTAAATCCAAAGTTATCACTGGAACAGAGGTGGATGCACAATTCATCCAGTTGGACTTTACTTGAAAAAGGATGATAAAGTTTCAATTTCTAACCATTGTTTCATAAGTGATGATTTACAACATGACACTTGTTTTGTGAATTATGTACAAAAAGATATTTCGAAATGGCTGAAAATAAATCATCCTGAAATAAACCAAGTTCATTATTTCACTGACAGCTGTGCTGGTCAATACAAAAATAGAAATAGTTTCAAAAACCTAACAAGTCATCATGAAGACTTTGGAATGAAAGCCAAACATTCATTCTTTGCAACAAGCCACGGGAAATCAATATGTGATGGCTTGGGAGGAACTGTTAAGAAAATTTTGAGAAAAGCCAACCTTCAACTTTCAGATGAAAATCAAATCAAGACAGCAACTGCAGTTTATGACTTCTGTGAAGTCAAGATCAAAAAAATAAACTTTCACTTTATTGACAAAAAATGCTGAAGCTTTCAGATTGGAGTTAGTGTCACAATTTTTAACCACCAAGACTATTCCTGGTATTAGAAGTTTCAAACCATTAAATACAAATGAAACTGAAATAAGGAGGACTACTGATAGTCCTAATTCTACTCTAATGTTTTCTTTTGATTCTGCTATAGATTGGGTCTGCATTCAACCATCTTTAAATGATTATGTGGCTGCAAACTATGATGGAAAGTGGTACTTTGGACTTGATAAAACTGTGTTTCATGAAGAAGAAGATGCTGAAATTCTTTTTCTTCAACCTCAAGGACCTGCTGCCAGCTTTTACTGGCCCCAAAGAGAAGACTTGTGCATAATACCTTTGGAGCACATTATCAGTACAGTTGATACACCACAATCAAGTAGCACTGGCAGAATGTACTACTTCAAAAAAGAGTGTATCAGAAAAACAGAAGAGTGTTGGATGAAGTGGAAAAAATATAGCAAGTAGAACTAATAATATGCTGCAAAAGATATTGATTCTTAGACTTTAGTTTTTATTTTATTTCACATTTATTAAATGTAAGGAAACCACAAATTTATAATTTCTTAATAATATACTACTTTTTGGAATATTAACTAAACATGTGAAAAAGCCATACATCTTTTTTGTTTATCTGTTAGCCTATGTATATAGGAGTATGTAAAAAAAAAGTATGAACACTCTACCAGGTCTGAGACCTGAAATATTGCAATTTTAGTAAATCCCAACAATGGTTTAAAAATTAAAAAAACTTGTCATCATAATATTTTTATTATTTTTTGGAGTTGAGATAGGTTAGTGAATGCATTTTTTCTTTATTTTAAATATATTAATTAAATATTATGCAAAGTTTCATGGTGATATCTCAAATAGTTTTCAAGATATTAATTTTTTAAGCTACAAGTTACACTACAAGATGCAAAATCCAAGGCCTAAAATTACATTAAATTAAGAAAATTAAAAAAATTGTAGAAAAAAAAACTATAAGAGATAGAGAAATAAAATTTGGTATTTATCAATAGGATAGCAAATGCAACACTTGCGCCAAGTTTCATCACAGTCTAAAAAGGTGGGTGTCATGAACTGGTTGACTTGACATGGAATGACCCAATATTCAAATTTGCTTTTATTTACTGTAAACCATAGCAATTAAAGCTCTAACTTTGTTTTTGAACTCATTGTTAAGATTTTCTTGACAGTAGTTACTTCAGCAACCAATAAGTCTTTCAGTCGTTCTTGATCCATTGCAGTTCCTGAGAACTGTTCAAGATTTCCTACATGGTGTTCAATGTCTTTGAACTTCAAAACAATTTTGCCTTTGAGTTCATCTTTGAAACTGCTAAATGACTCCTTTACAGCTTCTTTCAGTTTTGTATCCAAGTCTCTATTAGTTGCCTCCAAATCACTTCAAAAACCACTAAGCAAGCTCTTTATGGATTATTAACTATTTGAGCAATTTCCAATATACTTGCATCACCAGGCTGTGAATCTTCTTTGCATAATGGACACTTTTATTCACAGCCCATGTGCTAAATGATTTTAGTTAACAGTACATATGTCTGCTCTGTAATATCAATACACTTCATGTACAGCCAATATTCACATTTATCACAATTCAATGTTGATAACTCATCACATTGTTTTACCCACAACTCATGTACTTGTCTTTCCTTTTACTGGGCTAATGCAGATCTGCTTACTTGCCATACTATTCTGTGGGGAAACTAGCACAAAGTGGCAAGTTTGGCAGCACCAGCATTACAAGCTTTAAAGATTATGTGGTAGAAAGATCTATGGGAAGTGCAACACACAAATCACCTGATCTCACAAGTTTAAGGATAAAAAAAATCCTGCTTGATAGATCTTGATCTATCAAAAAAAAAATCCTTGAAAGAAAAAAAAGATCTAAAAAAAACCTTGAAAGATAGATCTTGGGTAAAATTCTAGTTTAGCTATCTTTGAAAGGGGCTGGGTTAGGAAAATGAAACATTCCAGCTGGGTCTACAGACTAAGGTATGTTTTGGGAAGCTGTTTTGAAGTACCCACCTCCACTCCTTCTCCTTGTAGAGGATAGTGATGGTTGATGACCTTTAAAAATCTCTGTTTCGTAAAAGTTAGACATTACAAAGTAGATATTCTTCTTAAATCAAGCACTAAAAACTGTTCTTAGCTTCATGACATTGCTCAATACTAATTTATGAGGTTTCACAGATCTGTAAATACATTTCCTAAATTTAGAAAAAAAAACCTATTGATATGGATTAAAATTCTACTCAACTAACACAAATAGCATTTTCACAACTAAAAACATAGAAAAAAAACTGATAACTGAAAATTGAGGTAGAATGTTGTTTAGACAAAATTGTAGTAGGTAATAGGCCTAGACATGTCAATTGGACAGATTTTAAACTTAGAAATCAGAAGAGGGATAACATATAAGCTTTGTAATACCTTCCCAGAGTATATTTTTGGCCTATGACTCATTTATGAAAGTTTTATTTCCCTCACCTAGCTGCTTTTCAATGTAGGAAAAAGTAGCAAAACTAGAATTTTACTAATCTTTGGTCAAAATGAGAAACTGGAAGTGTTTTGAGGGTTTTCACTAGATTTTGAATTAAAAGGTTACAACAATTTTTAATTTAGAAAAAAAACTCTATAAAGCTAAAGGTCCTAGTGAAATAGACTAGCCTAGGCTACTAAAAATTACATTTTCAAAAATTAAAGCCTTAACATTTTCTTTTACAATTTATATGGGCACAGACCTGCCAAGCATAATATTTTTGATGTCCTATAAATAAGAGAAGGTAGAGATAGATGCTTAGTAGCCTAACATCTGAGGAAGCCTACAGGCAACACTTTTTCAGCCTACAAATTACATTTTCAAAAATTAGAGCTATACATTTGTTTTTACAATTTAGATGGTCACTGCCCTGCCAATCATAATATTTTCAACATCCTATAAATATGTGAAGGTAGAGATAGTAGCTTAATGGCCTAACATCTGAGAAAGCCTACAGGCTATTTTAGGTCTTGAGTTCATTTGCCCAACTCAGCTACTTTCCCACATAGCAAGAGTTCCCTTAACTAGGTCTTCACTATAATTCACAAGTAGTATGCCAACTTCCCAAACTTGAATTTATTAAATAGGACTAGATTAGGAATAGCATCTTCTGAGGTGAATTTCAATTTAAAGCAGGTTAATTACGTCTGGACTATTCAATGCCAAGGTACAATCGAAAAGTAAAATTGGACCATACCATTGTCCTCGAGAATCCTTGAGGATATGGGTAAGAAAACGACATTCTTTCCTTTAAAGACTGTTTCTCTTCTTGAATTTACTTATGGAAAACTTGGGTTGCCGCTGAGCAGCCAAATAATATTTTCTTAACTATTTTAAAAGATAGATGGCATTATAAACCTAGTGTCCTGAAAGAACATTTTTGCAGTCTGGAAGATCAGGTTAAGCTGCGGCTTCATTTGACTTTTGTAGGCAAAACTAGCTAGATATGTTAAAACGGATAACCAAATAAGTTACAGCCCGAATATGGTGGTCTTTTTCACATCTTTTTAAGGTTCATTTTCATTTACAATCAGCCATTCCATCCCAAGCCAAATATAATCTGAAAAGGCGAATGAAAACGTGGCTTTATTAGCATGTGCAAAAGTTTGCCTTTTAATAAATTGATTGATATTAACTTCTTCAAAAGCAAAGGAAACCTTTATCCTTAGATTTAATCACTTGCAGAGGAAAGGGGCTATCCCTTTTTTTATTTTAGTATTGGCGCAAAGTTCAGATTCACTTAAGCTGAATGAGCTAAATTCCCAGATTTTAGGTATTGCCATCCACGCTGTTATCGTACCTTCTCGAAATTTTTCAAGCTCATCGAATGGAGATGAAGCTAAATTTTAGAAAAAGCTGGATTTGTGTGACCTCAAAGGCCTCTCAGGCATAAGATTTGTAATAAACAAATAAAAAAAAAAACATGCATATGCAAACCACACCAGCAGACCCAGCGGATATTACTATCGAAATACTTATATTTCTAAAAGATCCTTAACTGTCTTATATATTTACTTTTATGTCCTGAAGGACTAGATTCTATGATGAAAAAATTGACCTTTTTAATGTCTGAAATATAATCCTAAATAATTTTGAATTCAAACGAATAAGATTTCAGAAAAGTACCTAGTTGCAGCGAAAAGTTTGTTGAACTAGCAATACAAACGTAACGCATAATATCAGGTACAGTTTTCACCGAAAAGAACCGAACTATGAAAGCTTCAACCAGTAATGTAATCAATTTGAGTATATTCAAAGGTAATGTTTATTTACTACTCGGCATGCTTTATTTAACTTCCATTTAGTACACCTAAAAATTTCAATAAGTGACTTCTTTTCATGGATTGGTAAGATTTAAAATAATACAACAGTGGATAGTCTTTCGAAGAACTTTGTTCTTCGAAAGTTCTTTTCGAATGTTCTTTGTTCTTTTCGCTGTCCGAAGACTTTGCAAAACGAAGGTGGAATCGTAATAAATTGGAATGATGAACATTCTAGGTTTTAAACTATAGACTGATTTCTTTTCCACTGATGGTGTCAAAAATCCTCTATAATGTTGTTTACAGAATACTGTCTTCTTTTATGGTTAGTGTAAAATCTGGTTTTGATTCTCCCCTTTCTCTCGTGTCAATAGCATAATTTTTAACGTACTGTCTCAACCTCATAAGCTCTCTTTGATACAATTGAGTTTGTGTGCGTTAATCCAGGGAAAGGTTTGTGCTTCTTAAGTATCTTTTTAGATCTCATTAAGGTTGTTCACATGGTTCACCTTAAAAAATTTTATCTCTTGGTGTGTATTGAGTACCTTACGATTGGTTCATGTTTTACCTGACTGAAAGGTATTAGTATGAATCAATTAGAGTTTTTGCTTCATTTATTATCTGTAATACACATAGATGTTCCTCAATGACAGGTACTTGGTCCTTTCCTGTTTTAATGGCACTTGGTGTTCACCAAGTGACATATAGCAATCGCATATTCTGTCGGTCTGTCTGTCTGTCGGTCTGTCGGTCCCGGTTTTGCTACTTTAGGCACTTCAAGATAAGCTAGGACGGTGAAATTTGGCGGGCGGGGCGTATCAGGGACCAGGCCAGATGAAATTAAAAATTGTCTTTTTCCCGATTTGACCATCTGGGGGGGGGGCAGTTAATTCGAAAAAAAATAGAAAAATGAAGTATTTTTAACTTACGAACGGTTGATCAGATCTTAATGAAATTTGATATTTGGAAGGATATCGTGTCTCAGAGCTGTTCTTTTAAATCACGACCGGATCTGGTGACATTAGAGGGAGTTGGGAGGGAGAAACCTAAAATCTTGGAAAGCACTTAGAGTGGAGGGATCGGGTGAAACTAGGCGGGAAAAATAAGCACCAGTCCCAGATACATGATTGACATAACCGGAACGGATACGCTCTCTTTGGGGTAGTTGGGGGGGGGCTAATTCTGAAAATTCGAAAAAATGAAGTATTTTTAACTTACGAACGGCTGATTGGATCTCAATAAAATATGATATTTAGAAATACTGAATACTTAATGCTGAAAAATAAGGAAAAATGACGTATTTTTAACTTACGAAGGAAAGATCGGATTTTCATGAAACTTCATATTTAGAAGGATTTCGTAACTGAGATCTTTTATTTTAAATCTCAACTAGATCCAGCGTCATTGGGGTGGGGGCAGTTGGGGGGGGGCAGCAATGTTAGAAAATACTTAAAGCGAAGAGATCAGGATGAAAATGGATGGGAAGAATAAAAACCTATCTAAGATACGTGACTGACATAACCGGATCGGATCTGCTCTCTTTGAGGGAGTTGGGGGGGGGGGTAATTCGGAAAAATGCGGTATTTGTAACTTACGAACAGGTGACCAGATCTTAATGAAATTTGGTATTTAGAATGATCTTGTGCTTTAAAGCACTATTTTTAAATTCCGACCAGATCCTGTGACATTGGGGGGAGTTGTAGGGGGAAACTGCAATTCTTGAAAAACATGAAAATTGGGGTATTTTTATCTTGCGAATAGAAGATCGGATCTTAATGAAACTCGAAATATATATAGAAGGATCTTATGGCTCAGACGATCACTTTTGACTCGAATTGGATCTGGGGACATAGGGGGTCGGAGGAGAAAAACACAAATCTTGGAAAACGCTTAGAGTGGAGAGAACGGGATGAAACTTGATGGGAAGAATAAGTACAAGTTCTAAATACAGTGATTGACATAATTGAAACGGATCGGTTCCCTTTGAATGAGCTGGAGGGTGTTAATTTGGAAAAAATAGAAAAATTGAGGTATTTTTAACTTAAGAACGGGTGACCGGATCTTAATGAAATTTATATTTGGAAGTAATTCATGTCTCAGAGCTCTTATTTCAAATCCCGACCAGATATGTTGACTTTCGGGGAGTTGGAGGGGGAAATCTTGGAAGACGCTTGGAGTGGAGGAATGAAGCTTGGTGTAAAGAATAAGCAAATGTCCTTGATACGTGATTGAAGTAACCGTATTGGATTCGCTCTATTTGGGGGAGTTGGGGGAAGGGTTTAGTGATTTGGCCAGTTTGGTGCTTCTGGACGGGCTAGTACGATGAAAATTCGTAAGCGTGCCAGGGAGATGTGCAAATTGACTTGATAAAGTCGTTTTCCCAGATTCGACCATCTGGGGGGCTAAAGGGAGAGGAAAAATTAGAAAAAATGAGATATTTATAACTTAGGAGTGGGTGATTGGATCTTAATGAATTGTAATATTTAGAAGGATATCCTGACTCAGAGCTCTTATTTTAAATCCTGATCGGCATTAAGCCTCTGATTTTCCTTTTAAATCAATCTATTGATTCTTAGAATTTTGTTAGAGCTCATACCATATGAACTTTCGGCTCTCAGCTTTTCTTGTCTCGTCACAAGTGCCATATGAGCTCATAGCTCTTGTTATTTACATTAGCGACCTTCTTAATAGGTTTGTCCCGGATATACATCCAGTCATTTTTGCTGATGACAGTAATTTTTTTGTCACTCAAAATGATCTTTAATCAACCACCTCCAAAGCCAATGAATTACTCGACAGAATTAATGTTTGGTTGACAAGCAGTGGCATGATTCCAAACAGCCAATAAGTACTGTGGGATATTTTAAATAACTATACCGTATGTCCATACTTGTTGCTACTCTCCATCTATTATATGGAAGCAAAATCATGCCTCAGTCCAAAGATGTAAAGTTCCTTGGTGTAAATCTTGATTACTTCTTAATATTTAAAACCAATACAACCTATATTTGCTTCCTTATTCTTGTTATTTACATTAGCCACCTTCGTAATAGGTTTGTCCCAGATATACAGTAATTTTTTTGTCACTCAGAATGATCTTTCCTCAACCACCTCCAAAGCCAATGAATTACTCGACGGAATTAATGTTTTGTGTACAAGCAGTGGCATGATTCCAAACAGCCAATAAGTACTATGAGATGTTTTAAATAACTATACCGTATGTCCATGCTTGCTCCTACTGTCCATCTATTATATGGAAGCAAAATCATACATCAGTCCAAAGATGTAAAGTTCCTTGGTGTAAATCTTGATTACTTCTTGATATTTAAAACCCATACAACCTATATTTGCTTCCTTATTCTTACGCACTCAGCTATGTTGTTTATATGTAGTCAAGTATTCTTATGCTTTAAATTGCACTAATTCTTTTTATCGTTCTCCTGATATAATATTTTACTGTATTATGCTTTTGTGTATCCATATCTGTTTTAATGTTGGTTAGTTTCGGGAAATACCAACAAAATCTCTTTTGGGCTTACTTTATTTTTCTCAAAAGAAAGCAAAATAAAGCAACACTTCGTCTTCCTAGTCCTTCGACTGACCTCCACATAGATACAGGCATATCATATCTCGAACCCATAATTGCGAAAGAGAACCCAAATTAACATTATTCAGTAAAGCAGGGAATTCTATCACCATCTATTCAGTTTCACTTAACTCTGTCCTCTTTGCACAAGCATTCTTATTTGCTGCGTCCTTCTTCCTGGAAACTTGTCATACCTAAACACTCATCAATAGCCACTCAAAATCCCCAATTTTTAGTCAATTTTACTTGGGCTTTTATCCCACTGATATATCTCTTTTCGCTTCTTTTACAAAGATTTTTCAGGAATCTTCCTATCTTTTAATCTCCTCGTTTTTTTTTCATATTCTAATACCAACTTGTTTTTTCTATTTTCCTTACTTTTTTATTTCTGATTACCACTGTTTTCAATATTATTATTCTAACTGCTTGTTTTTAAGGGCTTTTCACTGTTCAACTGTATATTCTCCTTTTTCTTTATTTTGCACGCACTACATGATTTTTTGAGTTATTTATCAATTTTTTCGGTGTTTTGTTATTTTATTGTGTGGCTGACAACAAATAAAGCTTCTAGGGCCAAATTGCCCTTTCACATTTTTAAGTGTTTATTACGAATAAAATGATTGACTTAGTAAAGACTACCCGGAAAAATATGTATGCTTATATAACCTTTTCAGATAATTACCTGCCATTCTGATTTTCCACCTCTGAACTACATGCTTGACATTAAAATAAAAGATTCATTCAGAAAACTTGATTTTTTGCCGAAAGATGAGACTATGGTGTGGGTCAGGCAGTAGGTTCATGCATAAAATGTGCATTTCTGATTAGGTCTTGCTATTGATCGAATAGTTTGAGGTAACGAACTGTAAGTAAGGAGTAGCTCGGGCGAAGTGTGGTTGAAACTCTAAAAATAAGAACTTTGATAAAAATTAATACATCAGAATCGGATTTTATGATGATTCCAAATATTTAGAACTTATTAAATTTGAAGTTACCCATCAAAAACTACGAGCCTAAGAAAATTTGCCTGACTTCTGAAAACGGAGGGAGGCATTTCAAAAAGGCAAAGGATCTTAATCAAAATCAAGCCATTAAATTTTACGTATCAGAGAAACCTACTGCAGAGGTTTTCAACTCCTATTTACAAAAATTAGAATTTAGAATTTTTTTCAGAAAAAAGCTTATGGAAAACTGATGATCCGAAGAGATCAAGAGAGGCTCGTTTGGATGGAAATTAAAAGTTCTAGTACCCTGTTGAAGTCGCCGAAAAGATTTGATCATGGGTAAGTAATGTTTTATGACATTTTGTGGTCATAAACTACTATTTTTGCCCCAAAAAGTCTGAAGTTCCTATCGATTGAAAATTCTGAAACAGCAAATCATTTTAGGAGCATTAAAATAATACGCAATGGACTTCCAATTACAAGAAAGTAATGTAGTACAGTGGAGCATCTGATCCTGAAAAGTAAAGTACTCCAAGAAAAATATATAATCTATACTTACATTCAGTGTATGATTTAACTAAACTGGTTCACTTGATTTTTCATGAAATTGTATTTAGTGATGCTTAACTACACATCAGCTATTATGAAGTAATGGCGGTGGGTTGTTGTGTAGGCAGAAAATGGATGCTAGGTACATAAAACTGCCCATTTCAGTATCAAAATTGTTTTACTCTCCGTAAGACTCAAGATAAATTAAAATAGGGGTGTGAGACATAGGAATTAATATCTTGTCTTCCTTCATTTATACTAAGCCTGAATAAAGGTGTTGCGGGGTGGTTCGTCTCTTCATGTTGCAAAAAATGTTTCTGACATTTTTTTAAAGCTTCATTCAACTAAATTGATTTAATTTATTGTCAAGTGTTACCAAGAGCTTTTTTCTCGGTTACTTTAAATGGTAATATCTCTCTATTCCTATTCAAATACAATGTTTCATTGTTTATAAATACATGTATGCAATGTATTTAGATGTCAGAACGACCCATTGTAAAGGTCTCCTTGGCTTCATCCATATAAAAGATCAAGTTTTTATCAATATTAACAGCAATATTGCTCTCCGTCTACACAAAAATTTGTAATAAAAATATTAAACACTTTAGTAAACAAAACTGCTCTTCACCAAAAATTGTGACCAAAATCAAAATTTTAATTACAATCTAAAATTTTGATTCTTAACCAGTAAAAAGTTGGGCACTACCAATCAATATACAACTTACCCGAAAGAAATTGGGGGTTTGTGGGTATAGTAGACCACATCATATTTTGGTTAGGTCTAAGCATGATTTGAAAAAAGATCAGAAATTAAATGAAAAAAATATTTCCGAAGAAAAGTAAGAAGCAACATTAAAACGTAAAACGGACAGAAATCGTTCTGCGTATGGAGGGACTGCACTTTTTTCAACCCCTCGCTCTTTACGCTAAAGTTTGAATTTGTGTCCCATTATTTTAGGAACGACTGCTGAAAAACGAGAGCGGTTGATCTGGAATAAGAAGCTTTTATAACCGCAAAACATTTAGGGTATTGAAGGAGTGTAGCGACAAGGGCATCCCCGTTCATACGTGGAATAAACATTCCTGTGAGTTTTTTGAAGGTAGGGACTGTAAAGCCTAATGCCGTATTCTTCTTTACCTTTTTTACCTTATCTTTTTTAGTAAGCCCCATAGCACTTTTTTCAAATTTGTTGCTTGATAAGGCTATTAGAAAACGGAACAACCCATCTTCATTGCCTGATTTATGGCATGTCGGTCCATTTATTGGTTAGTAATCCACGCTAACCAGTTTATTATTCCCTGTTCTAGTTTTCCAGAAATCGTCGAATATTGAGTAGCCTTAAGGCTTCAAAAAAGATACGGCAAAAATATTCAAACTAGTTACTCCCTAAATCTAATTAGGGTATAATATACTTTCTGTTTTATCATTGGTCTTGTCTATTTTTTCATTAAGTAGCATATAGATGTATTTCAATCACTTAAAAAAAAATCATAGTCCACAATGTATGAAATCACTAATCCAACAAAGGTTCCACAGCCAGTAAAGGAGAGGGATCATGAAACAAAATCAGGTAAAATTCTAGTGAATTGACTTCTTGCTATTTCAGAAAGGGTTTAGGTTAGGAAAACGACACTTTCAGGGATGGGTCTAAAGGCCAAGATATGTCCCGGGAAGGTATTTTAAAGTACCTATCTCCACTCCTTCTCCCTCTAGAGGGCCCTGAAATTTGCCTACATGACAGGTCTATACCTATTGAAATTTTGACAAAACAACATTTTACCTTAATTTTCAGTTACTAGTTGCTTTTTCTCTGTCTTTAGTTCTGAAAATGCAATTCCTGTTATTTGAGTAGAATTTTGAGCAATATCATTGTTTTTTTTTCAAAGTTTAGGAAATGTATTTGCATATCTTTAAAACCTTATAAAATGGAATTGAGCAAAGGTATGAAGCTGAGAACAATTTCGTTGTACTTCATTCAAGCAGATCTATTTCGCAAGGTTTCACTTTTATAACACATATTTTTAAAGGTCATCAAAGGTCAGGGCCCTCTAGAGAGAGAAGGAGTAGAGGTAGTTGCTTCAAAATACCTTCCTGGGACATACTTTAGTCTGTAGATTCATCCCTGAAAGTTTTATTTTCCTAACATAAACCTTTTCTGAGATAGCAAGAAGTCAATTAACTAGAATTTTACCCAAAATCCCAATGATTAAACATGTAAAGTTAGACTCTTGCTAGGAATGACAGGGAATTTTATTCTGTCACAACAAAAATGGGAGGCTAGACTATGGTTGGAAGTGTCCCATGCAAATATGGAAAAGTAAACAAAGTGCATACAAGGATATAAATTAAACAGAGATAAAAATCTTTTGACAGCAGATGGATTTGCAAACTTTACTCCTAGTCAAGCCTTTCCATGTAAACAACACAGTTTATAAATAATTCCTAAGATGACACTGTCTAAGCTTGACAAAAAAATGAGATAACAAGGATAATAACAGCCAGTAAAAAATATAAGAAAACCATAAAAATAATTTAGTTAAGATCTCTGTTCAACTGTCTTCAGTACAGAATAAAATAATAAAAAAGACAGATAGGAGTCCACAGCATAATATTTTTAAAGACAGAACTTAGAAGAAGACCCTTCCCAGTTAAATAAAGACTAAGAATAATATAAGAAAGACTAATACACAAAAACAAAGACTAATTGAATAAGAAATTTGATAGTGAATAACAATTCAGACTCTAATTTTATGTGAAGCTTTTTTTAAAGGCTAATTGCTTACCAGGTAGGCTTATAGTGTTATCAGAGATCCTATAAGGTTGCAAGATAGGGTTTTAGGGATAGATTTGACAACAATTAAAATGAATAAGTTCATTATAAATAGGGATTAGATAGGTGTTCAAGTATATCTATTTAAGGTTGACCTTTTGACAGATATGCTTTATCAATTCAACTGCCTCCCTGAAAACTTGCATGAGATTTTTGATTCCACCTTGGCTCAACATATCTATGACTACTTGTGCCACTTCATTTTATTTTATAACACCTTCATTATTGTCCCCATCAAAGGTCTCATGCAAGTTTTTATGGAGGCAGTTGAAATAAAAAACATATCTGCCAAAAGGTCACCCTTAATAGAGATACTAGAGAAACCTATCTAAGCCCTATTTATAATGAACTCATTAATTCTGATTATGTTTGTATGTGTCAACACAATTATATTTTGCAACCCAATAGGAACTCTGACTAAAATGTGCAAGGTGCTAGCAGTATATGCTCCTTCAGAACCAACTGATAGAGATACTAGTGATTCAGATAAATTTCACTTGCAGGAGCAAATAGAGTTGTAGGTAGAAATATGGTATTTTTATTAGGAGATTTTAATGCCCAGGTCAGTAGAAACAAGGATAGATAGTATCCTAGCCTAGGTATACTTAGTTATGGAAAAGAAAATAGTAAGGGTTAGAGACTGCTGCACTTTTGCAGGTATAACAATGTAGCTGTAACCAATATAGTATTTGATCACAAAATGGTTCATATGTTAACACAGTATTGTTATTTATGGTAAGACAGCCAACCTTATTGTCTAGGTTATTGTAAATTGAAGACTTGCTGGATCAATAAAAAATACTAGGGCATATAAGAGTGATGTTTTGATGTTAAAAATAAAGATTACATCTACTAGTATATAGGTTTGATTTGAAGCTGAAACTTAGGAAGGGTACCTACCTTCCAAGAAGCAAATGACAATGGTAGACTCCAGGATGAGTACCTGTGAGAAAATGTAGAAGATAGATAGTAATTTTAGGAAAATAGTTATGGAAGTTTCTGATGTTGTAATAGGGAAGGAAGTTCGACACACAGCTAGGAATATTAGTGAAAGTGCATTATGTTAAATAGAGAGGAGGAGGGGCTTATACAGGAATTGTTGAATTGTCACATTTTTGTTAGGGGATTAATGCCCAGGCTGGTAGAAATAAGGATAGATAGTATCCTAGCCTTGGTGAATCTAGTGCTAGAAAAGAAAATAGTAATGTTATAGACTGCTGTAATTTTGTATGTATGAAAATCTAGTCATGTACCATAGACTATTTGGCCATAAAATGGTCCATAAGTTGACATGGTACTCACATGATAGTCCTTAGCTTAGACCCTCCTGTTCCACCAGGGCATCCAGAAAGAGCTGCCAATCATCCCTCATATGTGCTGCTGCCCAGATGTCTTCTCATTGGGGTTGGATGGTCAAATTGACAATCTTCAGGTTCTGCTGGTATGTATGATGGTGTATTTTCTGGCTTTCCTCTTCTTTCGGTTCCCTCTGGTTGCCACTTGAGTACTGTTCTGGGGTGTCTATCTTCCACCATACAGATAACATGTCCCAAGTAGTGCTATCTTCATTGGCATATGACATCTGTTACCAGGGACTGATGTGTGATAGAGCAAACTGTCTGGTTAGTTATGTGGGCCCTCTAGTTAATGTTCAGTATCCTGCAAAGACAGTTGTTCTTGAATGTGAGAATCATTTTCACTTGCTGTTGTTTCAGTTTCCAGCATTCACAGCTATAGAGGTGGGCAGAGAGGATGTTACTGTTGAACAGCCTCAATTTCAGTTTCAGGGAGTACTTTTTTGATTGCCAAATTTGCTTTAGTCAATTAAAAGCTCCACTGGCTTTTCCAATCATAGATTGTACCTCCTTTTTGCTTGATCCAGTCTGTTCAACTGTACTTCCAAGGTACCTGAATTTCACTACCTGCTCTACACTTTATGCCAAGTGGTGATTTGCTTGTTACCATATTTTTTCTTGTCCAAACTAATTTTCAGTCCCAAAAGACTTGCTTTCTCTCATATGACATCAAGAAGCTCCTGGAGCCTTTCCTTGTTTGCCTTAATCAGGGTGATTTTGTTGGCAAAATCAAGATCTGCTAGTCATTTATTATCACATATTTGGATCCCAAACCCTGTGCAATCTTGAACTGCATAATTGATAAAACAGACAAAAGGCAGGGGGGAGAGGACACATTCCTGTTTAACCCCAGACATGATACTGAAATACCTTGTATTTCCTTAGTGGGTCTGAACACAGCACTCCATGTTTTTGTACAGCACAATGATCAGAAATACCAGTTTATCTAAAATCCCATTGTGTCAGAAGATTTTCCACAGTGACTCTCAGTGTATTGAGTAAAAGGCTTTTTTGAAATCCACAAAGGCAAGGTACATCTTTTGCCTCCATTTGTTGCATTCCTCAGTCAACATGTACAGGACATATATAAGGTCTGAGCAGGAGTAAGATGGGCAGATGCCATGTTGTTTTTTCTCTTAAGTGCTTATCTAATGCTGTCTGGATGCAGTGGAGGATTATATATGAGAATAGTTTCCCTGGATAGAAAGGAGGCTATTCCCCTCCAGTTATCGGACTTTAATACATCTCCTTTCTTGAAAAGCTTGATGAGTGTGCTTTTTCTCCATTCTTCCACATGATAATAAGACAGCCAAATCTATTGACTATGTTATTGTAAACAGAAGACTGGCTGGATCAATAAAAGATACCAGAGTATATAATACTGCTGTTATGGGTATTAAAGGTAAAAATCACCATCTAGTAGTATCTAAGGTTAATTTAAAGCTGAAATTTAGGAAGTGTAACTACCTTCTGGGAATCTGTGATGGTGATCATAGCTTCCTATAGGCGGAGAAAGCATTAAAATATGAATAGAGGAGGTGTGAAGTGAAGACCATAGATGAAATTGCTGAAGATCAACAAGACAGTATAAAAGTAAAATATTTTACTGGCATGTTAAAAAGCTGAGAGGGAGTAATCTATCTGGACTTGTCCCAGTTATCAATAAGAATAGGCAAGAGTTAGTGATAAAAAAATAGTTGAAGAGAAACAGGCAGAGCATTTTGAGAATGTGCTGAACTGTGATAAAGTTACAGGAAATGGTTAAGAAAAGAATGAAAAAGTTTGTGACACTTTGAAAGTGAAGGAAGATTTATTTTTCAAGAAAGAATTAGTGATAGTACTAAATCAATAAAAAATATAAGGCCCCAGATGCTAATAATGTATTAAATGATTTTTTCCAATATCATGGTTATAAAGTTTAAGGTAAATTACTGAAGATTTCAAATACAATTTCTAAAAAGAGGGTACCCAGCAATTTTAGAAAACTATAATAAACCTGTATAATAAAGGTGATAAGACTGAGTGTTGTAATTATACAGGCATTAGCCTGGCTTCTGTATGTAGCAAATTACTTAGTATGATGATACTTTTTAGACTTAGAGATGCTGTAGACAAAGTCTTAAGAGAAGAACAGTACAACTTTCGGAAGGATAGAGGATGTATTGACCAAGTTTTCACTCTTAGATTAATAATTGAGAAGTGCCTGAGTAATCAAACACCTTAATTTTCAATTTTATAGATTATGAGGAAGGGTTTGATTCAGGTTCAAGGAACCAATGGTACCTCACATTCTAACATGGCCAGGTTTTCCTAAAAGAATGCCATTTGGCAAGGAGTTAAACAGCATCTTTACTTCCAAAAATAGAGCAGCTGGGATTGAACCAGCATCTAAGGAAAAAACGAATGAAACTCAGGAGTGAAGCACATGGGTGCTGTGTCAAATGACTGTCATGAAACTCGAACTAAAATTCACGAATGAGCTGTTTTGCATCAAAAACGGTTTTGAGTCTTGATAGCATGGCCTTTTCACAAATTTTGCTAAATACTTACAGGAGAGTTTGGGTGTAATATGAAGGATTGCCTCTTGAACCATTTTTAAAAAGAACTATCACCCTTGCACTCTTAAATGATTCTGGGAAAATACCAATATCAAAAGAAGCTTGAACAAGCTCAGTTAAAGTGAAATAATTGCTGGCAAATGTAATGGTAGAAAGATACTTCATCCTCCTACAGCTCTTGAGTAAACCAGGAGTCAGCCAAGGGTTTAAAGGCTCCATTTTTTTGTGGAGCCTGTGAATATGACAGGTTGCAAGTTGGTATTGCAGTTTTCCCTGAGTACAAATAAATTAAATTTGTATTGAAGTCTGCTAAGAGTCAGACTCATCCCATCAAACACAGTTCTAAACATTGCAGATTCTTTTGGAGATATAATAAGAACTACTCATTTGCAGTGCACTTCTACAAGACACAGGTTCAGGAAGGAATAACTTCAAAAAAAGGAAAACGGTCTGAAATGTTGCCTACTAAGACACAACTACAAAGAATTGGTAAAGAAGAACAAATATTATCAGTTAGAATAGCTGTTGTCTCAGTTATTCTGGCAGGTATAAACGTTGTTGGCAGCATGTCATAAGAAAACATTTCAGCAACATAGACTATTGAGACAAAAGAATCATCCTAAAGATTTAAATTAAAGTCACCCATAACCAACTCTATGACATGGCTGGTTTGTGGTCAACTTCATTATGTCATTAAGATCATATAAGAAATCTGGAATAGAATCACTTATAGTGTAATAAACCTCCCTACTAACCACCTTTTTTTTCCTGAGACTGAAGTTTCAATAAATAGTAACTCAAAACTCCTTCCATGTTCCAAGAAAGATTTATATGAATGGAATAAGCAAAATTATCTGACCCATAAAAAGCAAGACCCCCATTTCCTATCTGAGCTCAGTTGAGCTGTTTAGAAAAAAACAGACATATCCATCAGCAAATCATTTGAACCATCCAAAAAAGTCTCACATAGACCAACAACATGTGGCTATAAATCATCCTTTAAAATCTTCAGTTGATCAAGAGACAAAATGAGCCCTTAAATATTTAGATGCAGTACCAGCAGTCCTCCATCCCCTCTAATATAATCAAAATCTTTTACATATTCACTATTTGAACGAGAAAACAAATTACATATATTGCTTTGTCATTACACCCAGTGGGGATATTGAAAAACCCTTCAACACCCAGCTGGTTTCTTTCTAGAGCACAGAGTCGTTTTAATAAAACAGTTATATCACCTGGACCATCATGAATAGACACGGAACATTACTTTTCCAGCTGATTTAGAATCCAACCCCACCTGAAAGGACAATGAAAACGTTCCTAACAGAAATATCAATGTGAAAACTGAGCTCAAAATTCAGGAAAAAAAATAAGCAAAAGAAGAAAAAACTAACTTAGTAAGAGAGAAACGAAAAAAAAGCACTGAAACTTGAACTTGTTGGAGTAATGGAAAGGAAAACTGGAAAAAATGACTGCAAACTATGCAATTAAAATGTAAATGACTGAAGTAGCCCACTTTTATTGGCGAGAGGGAAAACTGGTATCTTAAATAACAATAAAAAAATACAAATAAACAGAGGTCAGTTCATAAAATGCAGAGCAAAAAAGAAACTCTTGAACTATCAGTCAAGATCATCTGGTGACCTGAGCTTAGGACCTACAACTTCACAAAATGTCACCCTTGTTTGGTCACACATTTGTGTTACCATAATGCCCGCGCGTTCCATTGATCGTTTGTGTTTACTTGTAAGATTCTCTGGAACAGAAATGTCCAATTTTAAAAACTTTTGCTTTTCAACACACTAAGGCTACTATTTCTTGGGACTTAAACTCTTCACACTACAGAAGCGAATTTATTTGGCATTGTTGGGTCTGAAAGCACTAACAAGATCTTTTGGAATAACATCAGAGAGGTCCATATGGTTACGAACTGCTAAAACCACGTTTTTCGCATTCATGGCAGTGGATAAGGGACAGATTTGCTATAACTACATCTCTAACTTGAGAAATTGCTCATCTTGACTATTTGACAATCTAAAATATGGTTAAATAACTTACTTTTTTGTGGGGGCAGGCCCATGCTAGTAGTGACGATCAACTTGAATCAATCAAACAGTCCAAAAATCAAGTCCATAAAATATGGAAATTTTCCTAGAAAATCCAAAGCACACTATGTAATTAGCTTGAATATTTAAACCAAATACAAAATCCCCAGGCAACTTTAAATGCACTGATAGTCAACAGTAGAGGCTAATATTGGATGCACATCTTTAAACTAGAGACTAAATTACCTTTAAGTCCTGCTTGCTAGCAAAATGGAAAAGTTCATTGTATGCCTGTCAGTGATGATGATGCTATCTGCTGCATCTCTTTGCGAGGACTGTTGCTTAGTCACTCACTCCTTGTTTAGATTGGCTTTGAAGTTGTCAATGGTTAGTGTACTCACAGTTGTCTTGCTTAGACTCTTCCAGAGTCTCATGACACATTTGGAAAAAGAATGGTTCCTAAACTTGGACAGCGCTACAAAATTATGGGCTCCTCCCCCCTCGCCCGGGTTGGGCCTGTGTGTGCCTATGACGGAACATGGTGAGTTTCTAATTAGGAAAGATTAAAGAAGACATCTAATTTTTTTTGGTTAGATTAACTGATCCAGCATGACTGATAACAAAATGTAGTTCACTTTGTTCAAAGCCATGAAAATATACATAATGTTTAGATTTTTGCAGGGGCGCAGGTAGGGGTTCGAGTTTAGAGAGGGAATATAAGGAATGTATCAACAAAATCGTCTGGTGTGGTAACAAATGCGGCCACGTAAGCTAAATTTAGAATATTCTTAACTTACCGGATTTAACTCAATTTATTATAAAATTATATTGCTCAAAAACAAACTTAAAAAAACAACAAATCTTAAAGATGGGTACACCTTTGTTTCTTCAGTTTCCACTGATCACCAATTGCTGATGACTCCGTCTCAGCAGCTATGTCTTTTTTTGGTGCAGAGGAGCATAAGTGAATCAAGTCTATCATCGCCCATGGTTGAACTCAGTCAGTTTTTCACCATTTTCATGTTACTGAAGATCCGCTCACCTTCAGCTGAAGTCACGGGCACGGTTTTTGCAAAAACGAATTTCTATAGATAAGTGGATGAGCACGCTTATGCTCTTTGGCATTCGAAAAGAGCTATCCAAAGTTTTGTTTGTTAGTCTGTCCGTACTAGAATCCTCCTTCACTTTTCACACGATTCAATGCCATAGAGATTATTGAGAATACATGGGGAAGGCCATTAATAGAGCTCCTATAACACATGTGCAAGGAAATAAAAAATAATTTGGATGTCAGCTTAAAATCCTTGAACCACCAAAATTGACCAGGTGGCCTTGAGATCATGTTTAAAAAAAAAGAAAAAAAAAACGTTTTAAGAGTGATGAGTTAGTGTGATTCTGTGTTTAAGACTTGGTAGTAGAAATTTAAAGGATTCAACCTAGAGGTTTAAAATGGCGAAAAGAGAAACTAAGTAAATGGACGGGGAACCAGGTCCGTATATCCACTTTAAAGTACAAAATGAGAAACTTACCAAAGAGAGAAGTAGCGGTGACAGTGTGTCACTTTTTCTTCGTTCATCTCCAGAACAACAGTATTGGATTGAATCTTGAGTGTGATTTGATTCTTCTTGAATCTTGAATTGATTCTTCCGATTCAGACTCCGATTTTCCACCAGTTTTCTTGAGGCGAGGTGGTTGACACTTACCCTCGCTTCTTCAGTTTCTTTGTTATCTCCGTCAACAAAGTCACTACCACTAGTAACAGCACTACATTAATTAGTACTTTGAGCTTTCAATTTTGTTTTTATGCAGGCCTCCCACAACGTCATTAAAGTTAATAAAGCTGTCCACAAGGTTAATAGAAGTTTTCCTCCCTTAACTTTCTTGACTTTATTGCTGTTGGAAAAGAGTTAAACTTTATTTAACTTCTTCAAGAAAGTCCAAAAAGCTCAGCCAATAGCAGAAGACTTGTGGGAAATTTCAAATAAACCACACACACAATATTGTCTGCATATAATATACTTGTTGAAATATTTTGCTTAAAAGATCTAAACCTTACCTATTAAAAGTGAAAAAAAAATGCTAAAAAGATGGTTTTCTCAGCTCCATGTCTGACTACTTCAGTTATTTTCTTTGAAAATTTCTCTAAAGTCTAAAAGGTGAAATCCTTGTGTCTGGTACTAACTTTATGGTTCGAAATTTCATGAAAAACTTTATTAGCTTTGTTGACACTGTGGGAGCCCTGCATTAAGCGCTGGGCAAACTGTGTCACTGACTTAACGAAACCATAAGAATATAAACTCTTCTTTTGAGTTTCTTTTGGACAAATTTGGATAGAGGATCTTTCTTCGAACTCGATAGAACTGTTTTAAATAGTACTTTGATGCATGGGTGCTATGGTATTCGTCATCAAAATCGTAAACAGTGACAGCTTTGCAGCTTTTTTACAGTCTTCACACATCAACTTCACCTTTTTTACTTATCTGTGTTCATTTTGTCTCATCAGCTTTGTCAAGCCAGAAAGCTGCTTTGCACTGAAAAACATTTCTTCTTATTTTTTAATGACCTCAAAGTATACAAACCAGGTTTACTTTCACAACTGGTATCAAGTGATCTATTTATGTCAAATGCTATGAAGTGATCTATTTACCTTTGTATGCACAGTTTCTGGTACGTGATAAATTCCACCCAACAAAACCTGTCAAACAAGTTGGGATCTGGACTGTATTAATTTGATCGTTGCCAACTCGTATAGATTAATTTGAAGAAAGAATCCGATTGGGAAGCTGAAGATCAATCATGCCTTGGACTTTCGCCAACACAAGTATGGACCGTCGAAGCATGGTGGCGTGGCTATGTGCCGTCGCCTTGGGACTTTGGAGATGGGGAGACCTCATTTTCCCTTAGCTGTGCCCAAGGAGGCTTGGACTTGAATCACACCATGTTAATCGTTGTGAATAAGGTAACCTTCCACTAAAATTATTACCAAAGCTGTTCTTCTTTCACAGTCTCATTGGTGCTGAAGGTAGGCTGGGTGGCTGTTTTTTCTCTTACCTTGTAATTTCAGTACCTACTAGTTGTCAGAAAAAAAATTACAGCTCAAAGATGCGTTTTAGTTTATCTACTCTAGAAATAATGACTATCTGACCTGTTTGCTTACAAACCTGAAATTTAGAAAAAGTTCAGTAAATATGTTTACTACTTCTTTCTCTGATGTTTGTCTAGGCCTACTATGGCTAAATATAGGCCTACTAGACAAATTAGTACAACCAAGAACTTCATCTGTTCAGACGCAGCACCTGATCTAATTACCTTATGGAGATTATAGGCTTTTTGTGCCGCATATTATCTTATGACAAGATTCATGGTACCAGGCTGCTAGAAACTTAGGGCAGGAAATACCACTAGTCAGCCATTTAGCTAGGTTTTGTCTCTACAGTTGTGTATCTCGAACTTCTTTTTACAAGAATAAACATCTGTTCCAAGGATAACACCTATTGGGAGACGGCTCCAAATGAAGATGCAGTGTCTCACAAAACTGTTCTACAAGTACTCAGTGCGGAACGTCTCCCCGTATAGGTTATCTGTACTTGTTCTTGATGCACGTTCAAGCCGCATCCAGGCTCATCTTGGTGCCCAGTACACGACGACGACGACATGCTTCTTGCCAGAGATATCACTCGAGGGTGGCAGGTTCCATAATGTCAAGCCAGTGACGATCTTTGTTGCCCAAATTTTTGAAAGCCCCCGATAGGCTCAAGGTCGGACTTGGCTGTCGTCAGCCACGCTTTCGTCTGTCCTTCTGCTTTCTTCCTTCATGGTAGTGAAGGTATTCGAGATATTTCTACCTGTATGCTCTTCTGATCTCTGCATGGTTTGACCAAACCACCTCAGACGCCTAATTTTGACATGATCAGAGACAGGTGAAGATCATCTTCTCTTGATTTTTGCGTTCAAGACTCTATCTGAAAGGTGAATGCGTAGTATATATCATTGGTATTTTTGATGGAATATGTTCAAGCTCCATGCTTCTGCTGCTTTTGGAGACTAGGTTTTACCCACGTAGAGAAGAACAGAAAGTATTATAGCTTCGTAGACTCGGCGCTTTGTGCCTAGTGAGATTTCACTTCGCTTCCAGAGGGAGTTCTTCAGTTACAGAAAGACGTTCAATGCTGATGATATTCGACTCAGTATCTACTCTGAGGATTACTCTATTACGTTTATCATGGAGCCAAGGTATTTGAACGGCTTAATATCCTGGATTTGGCCACCATTTGAAGTCACAGGGAGGAGGGGGGGGGGTGCAATCTATCCCAGCAGTTTGCATTTTTTTCTTCCTCTGTAGACTTACTTGGAAGCCAGTTGAGAGTGCTCTGTTTGATACTTTGTTGATCATAGCCTGGGCATCTGCAATATACTCAGTAGTTATGGTTACATCATCAGCACCATCAAGATCCATGACAGAGAAGAAAGGGCTTACTGCTACACCTTTGTACTTGTCAAGGGAAATAAGAATCTAATCGATTACAAAGCTGAATAAGGTCAAATGAGAGGACGTGTTCTTGACGAAAACTCTTCTCAATCATGACAAAATCAGAAAGCTCACTATCGACTCTAACTTGGGCCTTGGTTTAATCATAGTATGCCTTCAACAATTTGATGATCTTTTAAGGGTTTTTCTTCTGTTGGTTCTTGAAGTGATCTTTTAGGATCTATTATATGCTAAAGATCTGGTCAAAACAGCCCACGCTTGGTGTAAATCCTGCAGGATTGGGTCGCTTTCAGGAGTTTCTAGTGTTATGGGTCCTATTTAAAAGTATTATTGCAAATCCTCCACTTATCATTGTCCTTCACTTATCAGGAATTTATTCATTGTCCCAGACATCTGTAACAAGTTCATGGAGCTCATATGCAACTAACTTAGGCACAGCTTTTAGTAGGTACGCAATCTATCATAGGGCTTTTGGGCTTTTTAAGCAGTTTGATTGCCTGGACTCCATAGTTGGCAGGTCAGTTCACACATTTTCATTAGAAAGTCTGATGGGTTGAATAAGGCTATAGAGATTTGGTTTTCGATATTAGCAACTCCTGGTCCCAGCAATTCTTGGGAGTGTGCCCGTCACCTTTTTATACTTATATACAGAGGGATAATGAAGCTGGATGATAACAGGTTCTTTGAACAAAGAATCAATCTCGGATCTCTTGCACATGATGATGGAATCTGATTAAGATGTATGTCTAAAGAGGAGTTTAAGGAGAAATCGATTCCCTAGAGGTGAGGACTTTTAATTCTCCTGATAGATTCAAGAGATCTGCTAGTTCAGTGCCAGTTTGGGTCAAAACAACATATTTATCTTTGTTATTAAAAAATTAATTGCAATAATTTAAATATGCTGCTCTGTTCGTCAATCAAGGAATCCTATCTCTCATTTCTGGAGCTTCTCTTATGTTTTCCTGAGGGGTTGTTTTGCTCTACAAAGACTGCCAAATCTTACATTCTGATTGACTTGGTTTTCATTTTTAAACTCTTTGGAATTAAACCAATATCATCATACTTGGGCACAGGAGAAGGGCTTTCCCCACCCTTCTGAACCCTCATTCCCATCACCCTGAAAAATTGTGGAACAAAAATGTACTGCTTTCGTATTTCCCAATCCTCCTCCAGGACGAATTCCCTTTATTATGCACAGTTGTAAGTTTAAATATAATCTTCCATGGAGAAAAATTGCCCTATATCAATGTCAATATAACTTCTTCATTTTGATATATTCCTGAAAACTAAGAGATATTTGCAGGGGGTGAATCCATCAAAGATAAATTGCAAAAGGCCCACTAGAGGACTATTAGGATTAAAAAAAAAACTCATATGAATATAAGAAATATAAAAAAATGAATATATTTGGTTTAAGCAGAATTACGTTTAAACTGCGGTAATTGTATGTTCATATATATTATTTACAGGGTAGACTGAAAATGAGAAGTCAGTTTTGGAGAAAAGTAGTTGTGCAAGTGTTGGCTTCTAGATCAGTTGTCTTAATAAGTACTGGTGGCATCATACTCAGTACATATATTTATTTTAATCCTCAAACCCGGGATTATAGATGGTCTAAGTTATCTGGTATGTCTTTGGCTCCTTATGTTCAAGCTGCTAGCAAGAAAACCCGGATCGAGGTATGCACCATTTCTATATTTTATAATTGTTTATTCAAGTAATCTATTTAGTCACTGCTGGTAAAATAGATGTGTTTTCCAAATACTGTCAAGATTGTTCTGCTGTTGTTAGTCCAAAACCCTGGGGTCAGACTGCTATATTTTCGAAAAACAAAGAAAACAATTGTCTTTGCTACGAAAAGAAATTTTTTTTTTTACAAGTAACAACGATGAATGACCATGTCAATGATGGTGTGCGTGTAACTGAACCACAAGCAACTAAACCCTTGTAAATGAACCACCGTATAACTGAACCACCCTGCAACTGAACCACTGTTCAACTGAGCCCCCTGTATAATCGAACCTCCATGCAACTGAACCCTCGTATAACTGAACCACCGGCAGCTCAACCGCGTTTAACTAAACCATCGGGCAACTAAACCCCCCGTGCAGCTCAACTCTATTTAACTGAATCCCTGTGTAACTGAACACCCGTGCAAATGAACCATCGTACAACTGAACCACCTTGCAATTGAACCCTCGTGTAACGGAACCATCGTGCAACTGAACCACTGAACTCAATTTTTCAGTATTCTAAAAATATGAGTCAATATTATTGGGTGAAACACAAGTTATAATTTTTACATGTTCAGCCTTGTTAGAATTGTTTGTTTCTTAAAGTTATGATATAGACGGTTGTCAAGATCATTCATGAAAAAGCTTTATTTTATTTTTGCAAAAAAAAGGAAGATCTGATGTCACAAACCATTAAGACTGATTTATTTTTCTTTTTTCCAGATGAATCAGATCTTTCTGGACGTTAAGTTGTAAATATATTTGTTCAAAATATTTGACCTTTGTGAATCTAGATAACGAATTTTGATCAGGTGTCTTTGAGGAGATTGCAGCTAAAAAGGATATGGGAGGGGAACTGGTTGCGCTCCAGCCTTTTTTTCAACATTTCTTCAACATGCCCTGAAATCCTTCATATCCTCAGGTTTATGACATTCGCTGTTCTCGACACATTGCAGATATGTCGTCTTGTAAAACTGGATGTACATGGTACCTCTTGATGTAGTTGAAGATGCCCCTAAACATTCTCCGAACGATGTGACAGCAGAAACCATCAGCCATTGTAAATATTGCTGGTATTTCCTTTTCACAACCAATAAAGGAAAAATGTTTTCTGATTGTGTTTGGCCTTCTTCTTGACATTTCCCTAAGGTTTGTTTGAAGGATCAAACATGCCCTCTTTTCTGTATAAAAAAAAAACACCTTGTATGTTAACAATAGGTAACTTGCATAACTTAAAGCCCTTGCACCAGTAGCTAACCTGGAGGCATAGTTATATAACCTTTGAACTGTTTTAAATAACTTGGTCATCTTAAAATTATCAATCGGATGTATTTGGGGAAAAATAGAGTGGGGGTGGAAGCCCCTCGACCACTTTTAACTCATAAAATGTGCACTCTAACTTTTGATATCCAATCGAATGAGCCCCCCCCCCAGTTCATACAAAAATCTTTTCCATTAAAACCTTATGTGTTAACATTGAGTAACGAGCTTAACTTACAGCTCTCGCTCCAGGAGCTGCTTGTGGGATTGATAACCACAGAGGCATGGTTATTTGACCTTTAGACTGTTTTGAACAAAGGTTCTTTTTTTAATTTTGATCGGATGAATTTGGGGAGAGAATAGTATTTAAGAGGGAGGGACTGCTTGTCCTCTGATTACCTTTGATTCTGCGAAATTGAACTTGAACTTTTGATTTCCGGTTGAATGAGCCTCCTACAAAGTTTGTACGACCGTCCCTTCTATAAAAACTTAAAATTTTGACAATGGATGACTTGCAATAACCTACAGTCCTTGTCCCGAGTGGGGGTTTTTCAGTTTTATCAATCACGCTTCATTATTCGATTGTAAATCGAAAGTTTTAGTGCCCTTTTTAAAAATCAAAATTGATTGGAGGTAACCACGCCCCACCTCCGGGAACACACCTCCTTCGGAAAATACCTCTGGGATATACCACCTCGCAGAAAACACCACCTCCTGGAAAATATCTCCTCGTGAAAAATCTCCCTCAAAAAATGCCCCTTGCGGTTGTTTGGTATCCAATCTCTTTCGACTTATAAAAAAAGATCGAATCTCTTCCGACTTTAAAAAAAAGACTATTACTTCCTGGGGGTTATTAAACATTTTCTACCTCCATCCTCGTCTCGTCTCTCCCTTAGAGCTAATTCTGTGTTTATCCAAAGGCTCAAAGAGAGCTGAGATGTTTTGGCATTAAAATGCACCCTTTGAGGCATCTCCCTCTCTCCCTAGCTACAAAACAATTAGAGAACCCCCCTGGCAGAAGTTTAAGTGCTTTTTTAAGTTTTTTAATTTGTCCGTTGCTTACAGATAGTGTTTGTCATTGGTAATCATACGGAAATTTTTCGCGTGTATGTTTTCTGATGGTGGGGGGGGGGTCTGGAGGATATCCATGAGAAGCACATTTTTGAACTGAGGGGGGGAACAAAAATTATACATAAATTCTCTTTTCACCTGAAAGGGAGCATTATTCAGGGGAGGATTTTTCCATGGGAGAGGGTGGATAAACGCATAGACCCGTCGGCAGGGCGAAAGGAACCCCCATTAACAGACATAAAAAAGAAGAAACAAATCTGGCTTTAAGAGTTTGTGACGTTCGATTTTCTTTGTTTTTATGACAACATAACATAGCTTTTTTATTAATCATCTTGACAGTCATTTATGTTATGACTTTAAAAAGCAAACAATTCCAACAAAGTGTAACATGTAAAGATTCTAACATGTGTTTTACCTTATGTAAGTGTGGTGATTGAGTTGCACGTAAGTATTAATTACTGTTATATAAGGATTACGGTAAGGTGAGTAACTTACGACCAACTACGACATCTACTTTATTTTAATAAAGGTAAAATTTCAAAAACTACGGAATGGTTATAAATATTAGATTATTTATTTCATATTTGAAATTTATTTCAAAATTTCTGCGCCCGGAGCGAATGCCACCTCAACCCTCTTCCTCTCAAATCACCTGTGAGGGTTGGAAAGCTTGGAAAACTTGTGAAAAACACAAATCTAAATGCATTTTAAAGATGTCTGAAAATTCTGATGATTCTCCACCGAATTTTTTCTTGTTAGTCTCTTAGACTAACGTAAATCAAGTCTCTTTATTGAAAGGGGCCATCAAAAACATGAGCCAAAGCGGAGACTGGGCCATTAATTGGATCATGTTTGCTAATTAATTTCGTCAAAGTTGGGCTACCTTCACTGTTAAGATTGTCTTCCCTCTCTGTTATTGTGTTACTATAAGAAGACGTAGATGGGAATCAAATCCTTTTTCAATACCTTCCTCTTCTTGTTCCACTTTCCGTTGCTTTTTAAAGTTATTTCTCAGCCGAAGAAAGAAAGTAAGGAGCTCTGCCCTTTATTGGTTTTATTAGCATGTTATAACCAAATAAAATTGTTGTGAATTTTATTTTTAATAAATTTATAAAACACATCGAAGTTCAGACATGGACAAAGCTGGTTTTACGGAACTGGTTAAGGAACCGAAAGTTTGGCCATCTTACATTGCTGAGCATAGGGACGCGCTTATTCTGAAGTAATAATTTATATGACAGCCCTGCTGTCCCGATTCTGAAACCACATGTGCATGCGCTCTTCCACCTGATGGGGAAGGGATGTACCAAGCGATTTAAAAGTAAAAATAACCTATTCCTTCCCTAAGTCTTCAATAGGAAATTTTTCTTCAAGAGATAACGAAGGAAAGCTACTATTTAGCAAAGAAGTCACTCGATTAAATTTAAAATATTACAAAATGCATAAATAAACTATGCACACGCATCAAACAAACACAAATTAAATTACGCGTCAACCCAAAATCAATCGGATCTTTCTTCCCTGAGTTCTATGACTACCTTAGTTCTGCCCTAGGAATGAAATATGGACGGATGGATGATATTTTTATCTATCAACAAGTGAAATGACATCCTTTTTATGCAATCCTGAAAAGGGCTTATGCCAGATTTGCCACTCGTCCGGACTATCCGTCTTGGCCTTTTCTACAATTAGCCATGGCTTGATGTTATAATTAGACATGACTACTTGATTTTAATTTTATTAAGATCAACATTCCCCATAACGTTTTTTGAAAGTTTCAATTTAATACCCTTGACTGTTCCCGAGATTTTGTATATATGCCATTTTGGCAACCTGGATGCATAAAGTGCCTTTTAATTTAGTTCAATACTCCCTGAAAGTTTCAATTGAATACCCCTAACCGTTCCTGAGATATTGTAGAAACACCATTTTGACAACCTGGATGTTCAACATCCAGTCCAACTCTCCCCTCAACATTCCCTGAAAGTTTTGACTCAATACCCGTAGCTGTTCCTGAGAATTTTCTAGATACACCCTTTTAAATACTGGTTACACATGGTGTCTTTTGATTTGTTTCAACATCCCCCTCAAGATTCCCTGAAGATTCCCAGGAATAATCTTAATCAATTCTGAGATATTGTAGATAAGCCCTGTTTACAGCCTGGATACACTGAAACTCATTTTATTTAGTTCAATTGAAGTAGTAAAAGTAGTAGCAGTAGAAGTAGTAGTCATAGTCGTAGTCGCAACTGGAGCAGTAGTGGTTGTAGTCGCGGTTGAAAGTTCTCACTTTTGTAGTCTCAAGTAGTCGCGGTCGCAATAAGCTGTACTTGCAGTCACAGTCACGAGTAGTCTCAATCGTAAGTAGTCACAGTCGCAGTCATAAGTAGTCGCAAATAGTCACAGTCGTAATTAGTTGTAAATGCATGTAGCTGCGATTAGTCGTAATGACAGTTGCAAGTATTCGCAATTACAGTCACAAGTAGTCACAGTTGCAATGGTAAAGTAGTCGCAGAAGCAAGTAGTCGCAGTAGTAGCTACAAGTAACTGTGTTGCGAGAGTAACACTTTGGTTTTGTGTTTTTTTTTTCGTTTTTTTTTCTAGCACACCGATTTCAGCTTAATCCTAGAAAGTGGTAAAGTTATAACTTCTGCGGTTTTTACGGAAAGTGTGAACCTTAGGCCAGACTTTGCATTTTGGAAAGCATCGTAGAACTCTTGCCTCGAGCCAAAAATCTATTCTTTCTACCCATTTCTGTTTGTGATCTCAGCTGAGTTTATCATTCGGTTTTTTGCACTTGGGATTGCGGTAGAGAAATGGTATCAGATGTGCATCTTAAACTTTAAAAGTTCTCTCATTGCTAAATTTGCTCCTTTGCTCCTTTGCTCCTTTCTAAGTACTACTACTACTACTACTAATAACTCACTGCAGCACCAAGCCGCCTGAGGCCAACACAGCTACGCACGCTCCTCCTCCAACCTAATCTATTTAAAGCCTCCCTCTTTACACCCTCCCAGGAAGTTCCCATTTCCTTTAAATCCTTATTTATGACATCCTCCCAACCCAGACAAGGACGACCTGCTTTCCGTGTAGCCCCAGACGGTTGGCCAAAAAGGACAATCTTCGGTAATCTGTCATCCTTCATCCGTAGAACGTGGCCTAGCCATCTCAACCTTTCTTTCATTATAGCCCCAGAAAGCGGGATTGAACCACACTTTTCGTACAACCTACTGTTTGAAATACGGTCAGTCAGCCGGGTACCCAGAACAATCCGTAGGCAATTTCTCTGGAAAACATCTAGTAAATTTTCATCTGCTTTTCGGAGTGTCCATGCTTCAGAGCCATATTTGACCACTGTCATCACTGTAGCTTCCAATATTCTAATCTTGGTTTGTAGGCTTATCTTTCTATTCTTCCAAACTTTTTTTAACTGTGAAAAAACACCCTGAGCTTTAGCTATTCTACTTTTAACATCTTCACTGCTCCCACCATGTTTACTAATAATACTACCAAGGTAACTGAAGCTCCCAACCTGATCAATCTTTTCGTTACCTAAGGTCACCTGTTCATCTTCACTTATTCCTAACCTTAGTGACTTAGTCTTCTTAACATTAATTTTCAAGCCTATTTTAGCACCCTGAACTCGTAAAACCTCTAAAAATTCATTCATTTTGCTCACACTTTCATCTAATATGCTTAAATCATCAGCATAATCTAAGTCCAGGAGCGTTCTTCCTCCCCATTTGATTCCATGGTCTCCAATTGCCTTTCCTGTGCTCCTTAAGACGAAGTCCATCAAAATGATCCATATAAAGGGGGATAGAACACAACCCTGCTTAACTCCTGATTTAATACAAAACCAGTTGCTAACCTCGTTTCCTACCTTAACCGCAGCAGTATTATTCTCGTACATAGCGCAAATCACTTTAATGTATTTTTCTGGTATACCATATAACGATAAGACCTTTGTTAACGCTGTTCTATCAACAGAATCGAAAGCTTGCTCATAATCGATAAAACTAAGGACCAAAGGTGTTTGACAACGAAGGGACTTCTCAATTATTAACCTAAGAGTGAAAACATGGTCGACACATCCTCTACCTTTTCTAAAACCGCATTGTTCTTCCCTTAAAACTTTGTCTACAGCATGTCTCAGTCTAAAAAGTATCATATTACTCAGTAATTTGCTACCTACAGAGACCAGACTAATGCCTCGATAATTCCGACATTCACTCTTGTCACCTTTCTTATACAGTGGTTTAATTAAGGTTTTCCTAAAATCATTGGGTACTTCCCCTTTTTCAAAAATCATGTTCATAATCTTCAGTAGCTTATTCCTAACCTCAGAGCCACCATATTTAAGGAACTCATTAATCATACTATCAGCACCTGGGGCCTTATTATTTTTTAATCCTTCTAGTACTGTCGCTAATTCTTCCTCACTAAACAAATCTTCCTTCACATCCAAGGTATCACAAACTTTTTCATTTTCATCTATATCTTTTCCTGCAACTGTATCTCGGTTTAGCACATTCTCAAAATGTTCCACCCATCTTTCTTTAACTTTTTCCTTATCACTAATTGTGACCCCATTTCTATCTTTAACTGGGACTAGTCCGGATCGGCTACTCCCTTTCAATTTATTAACATGCCAGTATAATATTTTACTATTATGCCGTCTAGCCGCATCTTCCAGATCCTCAGCAATTTTATCCATCGCTTCCATTTCACATCTCCTTAGTTCATATTTTAATGCTTTCTCCACTTTCTTTACATTCCTTTTGTTTTCATACGACCTATCGCTCAGATAATTCTTATACAAACCCCTTCTACTCTCTATTAAACCTAAAGCTTTTTCCACTAATATTCCTAGTTGCTGTCTTAGCACTCTTCCCTAGGACACCATCAGCAACTTCACAAATTGTTTTTCTGAAATTATTCCATCCATCTTCCACATTGTCAAATTTTAAACCCTCAAGTTTAGTACTCAACTGTTCCTGGAATTTTTTTCTCAAATTTTCATCCTGAAGTCTACCAACATCATAACCTCCCGGGAGGGAGTTACTCTTCCGAAATTTCAGCTTTAAATTAACCTTAGACACTACTAGATGGTGATCTTTACTTTTAACATCAATAACGGCACTCCTATACACCCTAGTATCTTGTATTGATCCTGCTAGTCTTCTGTTTACAATAACATAATCAATAAGGTTTGCTGTCTTACCATCACGTGAATACCATGTCAACTTATGGGCCATTTTGTGACCAAACACCGTATTGGTTATAACTAGGTTGTTATACCTACAAAATTGCAAAAGCCTATAGCCATTACTGTTTTCTTTTCCTACACCAAAATTACCTAGGCTAGGATACCATCTATCCCTATTTCTACCAACCTGGGCATTAAAATCTCCTAGCAAAAACACCATATTTCTACCTGGTACCCTGTCTATTTGCTCCTGTAACTGTAAGTAAAATTCATCTGAGTCACTAGTATCTCCATCAGTTGGTTCAATGGGGGCATATACTACTATAACTGATACCCTAAACTTTTTAGTCATAAAATGAGCAATTAGTATTCTATTATTAATACCTTCCCAGCCTAAACAAGACTTAGCAGCTTCCTTATTCATCATGAGCCCTACTCCCTGTCTATGTACCCCATCCTTTCTTCCTGAGTAATCAAATTCTATGTCACCTAATTTCATGCTTCCTACCCCTGGGATATGAGTTTCTGAAACTCCTAATAAATCCAGTTCAAACCGTCTGAATTCGTCAGTCAAAATGTCGATTCGATAGTCATTTTTTAACGTCGTAACATTCCAAGTTCCAATTTTCATGTTCTTTAAATCTTTGAAATTATTTTGGCCTCAAGAAAAGCAGTGATCCCGGATACCAGTGCAGGATGGGGACCAACATATCTTCTCAAGTCTACACCGAAGCGCTTATGCCGGCTTAGAACCGGACAGCAAGAAGTCCCTGGGACCTCCAGTAAGTTGGAGGCTTTGTGCAATCCTGGGCCCATCTTGGTCACAACATGGTTTTCAGCACTTGGCGATGCTCTTCTATCAACAAGAGTCGAAATCCTGCACAGACAGTCCCAAGCTTATTACCTCCGACTCATTATATATTCATGCCTACAAATATTATGCTACTACGGGGAGGCAGCCCATAGTAGATAAATCAGCTAGGAAGAGGTTTTTCAGCCCGAAAACGCCCATCAAAACAAACCAAGCCCAGAAAATTATCCAATAATCAGAATCCCGTACGAGTGCTGTGTTGTTTACTAGGCTATAATTTCCTCGAGGGGCGCCACTCCTCAAGTGGGAAAAATTGACCGCAAGTTTCCCAGTCTTGCAGGTACCCCGAAAGGGTCGAGGCAGCCCTTTACAGAGGCCGTTGTCCATAAATCTGGATCTTACGCCCTGCCGCAGTTGTCCTCCTATAGAGGATCCTCCCACGATGGTGTTCTGCTTCACCATGCAATTTAACCCATTACTGGGAGAAGGTTTGTAACTCATCTGACGCGTGAACACGGCAGTTGGCCCTGCTGAGTGTACATTTGAGGGGCCTTCTTCCTCAACTAAATCCTTTCTAAGTGATGACGTTAGAAACTTGGCTTGTGGCAATAAAGTCAACTTTTGAGCTAAGACAGATAGATTTTTTTCGACGGCTGTCTATAGCTCTTGATGAGCTGATCAAAGTACATGTCATTCATTTTTTGGTAAAAAAATTCCTTCATGAGATATACCAGTTTGAAAATTTAAAGGGGTTGACAACTTCACTAGTAAGGTACACACTGAAACCAAAGATAGGCCGATACCAATTGTGAAACATATTGGGCAGTTTTAAGCAACAGTCGGCTGTTAGCTCATAATCATCTTCGACAATGAGGGGTTCGTAACTTTTGCTAGCTGGTGTACCTATTATTTGTTTCCGGTGTGTTTGATGGTACGACCAATTTGATTCCAGGGGTAAGACATGTAGGGGACTTGTAAGTAATAATAGGCTGCTAGGTCACAATCATCTTCAGCGATGAGAGGTTTGCAACTTTTGCTGGTTGCAATGAAGGGTTTGCAACTTTTGCGAGTTGTTGTACCTGGTATTTATTTTAAGATCCTTACAGATTAACAATTTCAGCGTTTAATCGGAGTGAACAAAGTGTTGCTCTCATAACACTTTACTCGGCGAAGCCAAACAAAGGTTGCCGTAACACCTCACGTTGCCCATGCAACGTAGATCTAGTTGCTGTTGAAAATAGTTGTAGTCACATGTAGTCGCAGTCGCAAGTAGTCGCAGTCACAGTCACAAGTAGTTGTTGCAGTACAGTCACAAGTATTCGCAGATGCAAGTAGTTGCAGTAGCGTTGATAAGTAGGTATAGTCGCAGTCGCAGGTAGCCATTGATTCTTAAAAAGGGCGCAAGAGCATTGTCTTACAGATAGCATCCAAACTACAAGTTTAAAGTTTAGCTTTGCAGAAAACATCCAGAATACTACTTCTTGTAAGACTTTACGCCTCGACTATCTCCACCATGACAGTGTCTACAAGCGACTGCTTCCAACTTTAATGCACTTACTACTAGTGTTCCAACTGCTACTACTCCAGCCTAGACTATTCCTACGAAACTCATACTCCCCCCCAAAACTCATACTTCCACTACTGCACCAACCTTGATTGCCCATACTATTTATATCACAACTTCTTTTGCCACTACTGCAACCAAGACTCCTGCTATCACAACTGGTTGAACTACAACTACTACTACTCATATCGCCACTGCTTCTCCCGTCACTACTCTCAGGACGAATATTCTGGCTGTTACTGCTCCTACCCTGAATGCTCTGATGATTACTACTATGATTAATATCCTCTATGATTACTACTAGTGCACCTATTTTAACACGACTTCTATCACCACGACTGCTACTACTGCATCTTAAATTACAATTTTTTACGAAACTCATTAGTTAACAATGTTATTCATGTGTGCAAATAGTATGTCAGTTCAAGTGAATAAAAAATAAATGTTTAAGTCACAGTTTTTCCATAAAAAGTAAAAAATGGACTTAAGATGGAAACGACTATAAACTAAACCTCTGATACCAAGGTCATGGAAAGTATTGTTGTAACTTTAACCCATGGGTCAAAGCTACTTAGCAGCATAACCGATAATATATATCATAATGGACTCAGATCCTCTAATGATGCAGCGCAATGTCTAGCTTCTAGTTCCTTCTAAACTTGTTTGGGATCTAAATAGTTATTTCTATAAAATCAGATGACAAGACTGTATTCCTTTTTACTGAAATAAGTATGGACACCAGATTGCATAACTGGAGATGTTAACCAGGTTTTATTTTATGGATCCTCAGGCGGTCTGGTACCCAGGTGCATAAAAACAAGATTTTGTTCAACTTCCACCGACTCCAACTTCTTCTACAGAGATCAGATCAGTACAGACCGTAAAAATATAGTTCCTAGTAACTAAAGAGTTTGGTTGGCATCAGACACCCTGTCTCATAATAAATAATTTTGACCCTCTATATTTATAACCGAGGACACACATACATATCACCAACAATAACACAAACACGAACATGGTAACTGAAAATGTGTCAAATCTGTGAATGACAACTCAGCGGCAAATCAACTGCTAAATTGAATCGAACAGGAATACCAAGAAGATATTTCCAAAATTTGAAACAGCAAACGAATTTGATACTGTTCAGAAACAAAAGGAAGCAGCTTCAACTCAGAGCCCATAAGAAAATATTAGTAGTAAAAGCGTATCAAAAAGGTGACCTAGCGTTTTCTTATCAAATTGACCTCAATCTGGAGAGAAGCCCATTTAACTTCTACTAACTACTGTTCATTTTATGGGGGAAAGGGGTTGTCGTTTTTGGTCCAAAAAGTTGTTCCATTCTTTTTTTATTTTTAATTTGCAGTTGCTTTTGTTTACCTTTGTTTTAGAGTTTGGATCCTGATAGCCCTGCCTTTTTATCGACCTTAGCAACACGCGAGAGACGATTTGTGCAGTTTTCTTCTGTTGATTATAATGGTCAATTATATATGACTCCAAGAGATTTCTTGGACAGTGTTACCGGAAGAGAACCAAGGCGTAAGTATTTTTTACCAAAATTTCAAGGGCTTACCCTGTTACTTGCCTACGTTTTCAAGATCTGTGGAAGTTATTGAAGTTTTCTTTAATTCATTAATCAAATAGGCTGCCTGAACAAATGGTACACTTCGTTCGTTCAGGAGCATTGTTGACATTTTTTAGGAAACCTCTAGTGTGACAGTCACAAACTTTTTTTAGACAGGAGTTACAGTCTTTAATTTGTACTGCATATCGTCTATACAATTTATATTGATTACGTAATCGACGCTTTTCATCATAGGCACCAACAATAGTACAATTCCCAGTGGATGACCATGTGCCCAATGTATATGAACATAGTGGACATGTGTAGAAAATTTTCCACTGTTGACTGTCTCTCTACCAAAAAGAAATTGACTTGTGATCGATAAAATGATTGTTCTTTTTACTTATTGGGATAGAGAGAGGAGGAGCAATCGAGTGACATCAGACTTCAAATCAATTAAACCTATTTGGTCAGGATTTTTTCACTTATTTGTTGTTGCCGTGCGAAACAGAGACTGAAAAACTTGAATTTCTAGGTAATGTCCAATAGCAATTCCACAGTATCATTTTCTTTTGTTTCGAATAGTATGTCAATAAACTGAGTAATTACGATTGACCCGTGACGTATAAGTCTCATATAATAGTCCAAAGATGGAGACGTATCTTTCGTTATATTGTCAAGCATCCTTTGAGAGAATATTTTTCTTTGCACTGATAACTCTTGAAAATGATCACTTAGATTCAAACATTTTTGTCCATCATAGAAAAGATTTATGGGGGGTATAGTAATCTTATCTTCTTGCGTCAAATAGACTTAATCGTATGTTCGCTACTTCAAGAGTATGTTCACTGCTGATTATAGACTAGCAAAGCCAACGAGTGAAGATTCTCTCTACCTTGAGTACCCTCTCGTCGCCTATTGGTTCCCTAGAAAGAGGAGTAAACGACGAACTAAAATATCAAACCAGAAAAAAAAATTTGGTTTTGAAACATTTTTATTTTCAAAAATAGAATAGTAGCAATTTCACTCTTTTTTGTACAGAATCAAGTCATTGTCTTCAATATATTACACTAATGCATGTAATCCATCTTGTAGTCTATTTATATGCAATGTATTCTCTTTTGCTGCAAAACAAAACTGTTTCTCCAACTTGACTTTGCTCAATGATATCACATATCTTGCAAACATCTCATCCTGTTCAAGGGTTAGCCGACAACCCCTTGTAATTTCTACTGCAACATTGGGTGCTCTTGGCTTCATTTCGCTGCTGCTAGCATCTTCAACTTCCAACGGAGTAAAAGCACTCATATCCAAAGTGTCGTTGACCTTGAAAATTACGTCATTCTCAAAAACTATTTTGTAACAACTACGTGTGCATCACACCTGTGTTCTGAGGGGCTAGTGACTGCAGGTACACCCTCTATGTATCTCTCTAAAAACCTTAGTAGCACACTACTTTGAACCTCTGTAAAAAAAAAACTGCTTACTCCATTGAGTTGACTGAATCCAGCAGAGTCAATAACTATTGTAACCTAAATTTATTATTATTCTAGTGGATTTAAGTTTCACCTCACGTAATTTACTAGTGATACGTTTAATAATTCGTGGTACTCAAGGGTTTTTTTTTATCCGTCATTTTTTTTTTGTACTTAAAAATACTAAACACTGAGATGTCAAGACAAAAAAAGAAGAGGAATAGTGACAGGATATTGAAGAGCCCGGCAGCTAGCTTGCTGGGTTTCCTCATCTCGAAGTTCCAAAACAGTGAAGCTTTCCAGCTCAGTGAAAATGTCCACATTTTGATTTTGACTGTTCCTCTGAGGATGGGAGCTTAACTGGAGTTTAAGTGCCATTGTCATGTGAAAAGATTGGCTGAAATATAAAGAACGCTGGGAAATACCGAGGGATGTCTAATAGTATTAGTTGTAGAGTATAAAAATAAATATTTTTTTGGTATCTGCATAAGTTTTTTTTGCACAGAATTGCCTTGGTGTTTGCTTCTTGTTCTTCTTTTATTTCCAATTCTTATAGACGTTCTTTTTCTGTTCATATTTTATCTTATTATTTTTTGTGAGTGTTTTCATTGTATGCTAATTTAATCCTGCAAGGCTAATTCTATACTTTGTTTGTGTAAGCAGCGTAATTTTAGCATTCTTTTGTGCTTCTAAATTTGGAGCTATGGAGTAGTTCAGCACAGGCATTAGAGAAAGGTGTGACCATTACTTATAAATTGAAAAAAGGAAACCTTTGAAAAGGACTTGTTGTAGAGCAAACAAGCTAATTCCAGAGCAGAGTATTGACCTGGGCCTCCTCAGAGTTTGGTGGAATGACGCCCCTACCAGCAAATATGCTCTTGAATCTTAGTGTTTTGCGCATAACGGAGCTGATTTTTATTGTTTAAAGATAAAAAATTAACCATATCTTTGAAAATTTCCTGAAAATCTTGAAGATATATATTTGCCCTTCCATAAATTGGTTTACAGGCTTTTCAACTACAAGCTAAAACTACATAGGTAGAATCATGGTTGCAGCAGTAGCTGCAAAATATTAAAGATCGAACCACAGCTCGTAATAACTAAAAGTTATAAACGCGTTATCCAAAAAAAAACTGCATAGCGAAAAAAATTGCCATTTGACGGTTATTCAGGAATGACAACTATTATTTTGGCTCGTCTTAAAAAGTAAAAGTTTACTGAGATAAGAAATTTACGGGGATTTAAAAAAAAACAACTTGAAAATGGCGTCAGATCAAAATGAAAAGTGTACCATTGGAATCACCATGGTCGAAAAACTTGTAAAGGGAAATTACAGTCCCGCTCCTTGAACAACAAGTATTAACTGACGAATGTGTGATCGGATCTTAATGAAATTTGATATTTAGAAGCACATCGTGTCTCAGAGTTCTCATTTTAAATCCTGACCGTATCCGATGATATTGGGGGGAGTTGGAGGGGGAATGGGAAATCTTGGAAAACGCTTAGAGTGGAGAGATCGGGATGGAACTTGGTGGGAAGAATAAGCACAAGGCTTAGATACGTGATTGACATAACCGGACTGAATCCGCTCTCTTTGAGGGATTTGGGGGGAGGGGTGTTAATTCGGAAAAAATGAGGCATTTTTAACTTGCGAACGGGTGGCTGGATCTTAATGAAATTTGATATGTAGAAGGAACTCACGTCTCGGAGCTCTTATTTTAAATCCCGACCAGATGGTGATATTGGGGGGAGTTGGAGTGGGAAACCGGAAATCTTGGAAAACGGTTAGGGTGGAGAGATCGGGATGAAACCTGTGGGAAGAATAAGCACATGTCGTAGATACGTGATTGGCGTAACCGGACTGGATCCACTCTCTTTATGGGAGTTTGGGGGTCCAGTGCCTTGGCGAGTTCGGTGCTTCCGGACGTGCTAGGATGATGAAATTTGGTAGGCGTGTCAGGGAACTGCACAAATTGACTTGATAACAGTCATTTTACCTGATTCGACCATCTGGGGGGCTGAAGGGAGGAGAAGAATTAGAAAAAATGAGGTATTTTAACTTACGAATGGGTGATCGTGGATCTGAATGAATTTTGATATTTAGAAAGACCTCATGTATCAGAGATCTTATTTTAAATCACGACCAGCCTTAAGGCTCTGATTTTCCCTTTAAATCAATCTATTGATTCTTAGGATTTTTCTAGAGCTCATACCAAATGAGTTCTTGTCTCTTCCGACCTCATCACAGGTGCCATATGAGCTCTTAGCTTTTGTTCGAGTGGCAACTTAAAGGTTTATTTTCTATTGTCTTTCCAGTTTGCTGAAAATGTTCATGTTTTTGTTTTGGCTCTTTCTTTGAGGGTCTGAGCTGAATAGTTCAACTTCCATCGTCATAAAAAGAGCTCTCTGAATATTAAGCGTAGGAACTTGCAGGAAATACGTTGTTTTTATTGAATATAGTTGGAAATGAATGTTTAATAAAATTTGTTATATAGTATAAAAAAGATGAGCTTTTCTAGGTATTATTTTCGTTTCGTCAATATATCTATGCCTAGGATTGTTTGTTTTTTCTGCCGCTGGATTATATTCTCATCCTTCTTTTATTTCCAATTTTGAATTACATTCTTCTAATGCTCACATTTTATGCTATTCTTTTTTTGTGTGTGGGTTTATTTCTCCAAAGCTTTTTATATATAGATTTGTTGAGCTTATCAATTAAATGTTAGCCCTCTCTTACGGTTCTGTGAAGCATTTATGCACATTTGATATTGGAAGTAAATGGTCCGTTGTAGAAAGAATAAATAAAAACCTGAACGTTTCCATGTCTATGCATTTTTAGGGTGGGAAATCCAAGGGGATCGCCTGGAAACGCTATACTAATTGAATTTTTGTTTACCTAGTGGAGAATCTGTTGAAATAACAGGTCTTTTGCTAATTTCTTCAGCTAAAACTCTCTCTGCAGACATTGGTCTTAATGCTTTTTTTACTGATTAAATTTGTTTAGATCGGTATGGCCGTCGACTTATCACTGATGACGATGTTACTCATCTGTTGAATTGTACTCCCAAGTTACATCAGGGATCAAAAAATTTCTTCAGAGATTTGAATGATGCAGGTTGGTATTTTAAGTTATTCAGATTGTTTTTGTTTTCTGTTTATTTTATTTTTAGTGAATTTAACAAGAAACATTACAAGTATACAGTATTTTGTAACGTATATAGAATAAATAGTCTAAAGCGTGGATTTGACCGTATGTGGGGCTGTGTGACCGATGTAGGGTAAAGTAGAAAAGTGTGAATGGCACTTTAACAGTGCAGCCGGATTTGAATATAGGAATGTTTACAAATGTACCTATAGTGCCCTATTACTGGTTCTTTTATCTCTGACTTTATGCAAAGAAAAATCGTGACAAAAGACAGAAACAAATGATACATCACTTTTTTGTATTTTGGTTTTTAAAATTAAATTAAATTAATAATTTCATGGATGTGGCTATGATCATTTGATTTTCATGGCTATAGCAGTGGCTTAAACCGAATAAAGTAAGAACCATGGCCCATATTAGTCGAAACTGTCTAGTGATGAATATTCCCCATGTATGACCATTTAGACAATTATAATTTCATTCAGATTCAACTGAACAGTAACTTGCAACTATGAAAAGAAAATATGGTGATTTTAAGAAGCTCAATTAGGACTCAAAGTCCTTATTGAACTTCCCTGAAGTAAGGATCCTAGGACCGTTTTAAAAAGATTTTAGTTTAAATGGTTGTATTTTAGTGGGAGTTTCTCTTTTATATATTTTCATTTGTTGTGCTGAGCCCTTGGATATAGGGTTGAAATATTCATTTTGGGAAAAAGTTCCACTGTCTTAAGAAAAAATTCCTGTTGTTTATACGTGTTGTTTGTATTTATAATGGAAAGGTAGTGTGGTCTTCGTTACTATTTTTCTCTCCTCTCTTTGGAGAACAGAACATGGGCAGCTAGCTGAATACTTAAACTTTTTTTTTTCAAGCATTTCCCTTAAAGTATTTCTTAGGCCCTCTATAATTTCTGCTGGATTCTTGGCTGTACACAATGAATTGAACTAGTACTATCTTAAATATTGCTTAAACACATGATTTTTTACAATAAAGGCTCCCTTTATATTGGCTCAGGAATTTGGTTATTTGCTTCTCTCCCCTTCAATGTGATTCAAAGTGATTAAAAGCAGCATTACTTTGATCTAAGTTCATAGTTGACTAATCTTAAAATACTTTATTTGAGAGTGGTGAAAATTGTTCTAAATCTTGAATTTTACAAGGTTAGGATTGGATCTCTCATTATACTGATTATCACTAAAGTTCTGGAACATCTGATTGTCAATAGAACGGTTGTGGTGTAAAATGTCACTTGAGAATGCGGGTATAAAGTCAGACAAATTACTAAGGGAGGTAGAGTAACAGTATGGTAAATCGTGCATTTCATTACTAAATAGATGGCTAATTGTAGCAGGGGTGTAATATGAACCGTTGATAGATGGTAAATCGCTTGAAAATAGCCCAGAATTGAATTAGCTTGTAGAGGGGGCGTTAGATCGAACATTGTCAAACAGTGAATTGCTTGAAAATAACCCAGTATTGAAGTGGTTTGTATAGGGGGTGTCAGATGAAGCGTAGATAGTTGTTAAATCGATTGAAAATGGACTGGCATCAGTTTTGCTTATACAAGGATTGTCACATGAAACGTTGTTGGATAGTAAATTGCTTGAAAATAGCCCAGCATTGAAATGGCTTGTAGAGGGGGTGTCAGATGAAATTCAGATAATTTTTAAATTGCTTGAAAATGGCCAAGCATCAATTTGGCTTGTACGGGGGGATGTCAGATGAAGCGCTGATATATGGTAAATAGCTATGGTAAATCGCTTGAAAATAACCCAGCATTGAAATGGCTTGTAGACGCGTGGATAGTTTTTAAATTGCTTGAAGATTGGGTGGTATCGATTTCGGTTGTAGAGGAGGTGCCAGATGAAATCTTGATAGCTATTAAATTGCATGCAAATGGGCTGGAGTCCATATGGCTTGTAGAGGAGGGTGTCAGTTGCAGCCTGTCGGTATTTCTTACCTGGAGGGGCTTGGTCTGCTGTCTCATTGGTCCTTGAACATATATATTCTGGATCTATTAGCTCAAAAACGTCGTTGGACTCGTTATGACACGCCATTTTTTGCTTACGTTACTCCGCGATTTTCTAAAACCAACTGATTTCGCGAAAGGGATGAAAAATATTTTTAACAGTGTCTGTGATGCGGTAAAAGAAAAAAAGTTTACACTCTGCACAGACCTTTTGTGATAAGTTGTAAGCAACAGGTGAGAGTCATTTTGAAAATAGAAGTGAAGTTGGAACCAACAGATGCAAAAAGAAGGAAGGTCCTTCTAAGTAGGTCTTCTTTATGTAGGTCCTTCTATGTAAACAAACAGATGGGCGTCAATACCCCATATAGAATAACTCAGCTAGACGGACAATATTTACATGGCATTCTGTCACTTCGAAAGAGTAATTTAGCCTGTCTTAGGGGCAGGTAAACACAACAGAAAAAAATGTTGCGTGACACGCGCTATGTCCTATGGCGCCTGTAAGACATGGAGATTTATATTTAAACCTAGTAGTGGGTACCCTTTAAAATGCCAAATAGGGCCCCTAGAAAATGCCTCAAAAGACTAGCGGTACCGCCTAGCGACCGACTTTGGAACTAAAATATCCTATATGGAACATTGTTCTATTTATTGGATGGTGAAATGCTGATCAAAATTGCTTGCCGTCTTCGGGTTGTTTTCCCCTTTTTCGAAAATCAAGTGATTTTTTTCAGGCTCTTAGCTTTTGATGGGTAGCTTTAAACTTGATGAGTTTTTATATACTTTGAATCAATATAAGAAGCTTATTCTTTTGTAATATATATTATTATCACAACTTGTTTTTTTTTCTGAGTTTCGGTTCATATTAGCCAGGGTCACTCCTTGCTTATATTTTATTTCAAAAAACTTAATAATTAACTGCACAATTCGGTAGGTAAAGCTACTTAATTTGATAGATAAAGAGTCATTTAGTTTAAAATTCGACGATGCGAAAGATAAAAGGAAATGCGAAAGAAATGTTAATTCGGCTTGTTTTATCACTTTAAATCCAACGAAATAAGAAACGCGAATCATCCTGAGAAAGTTGTCTTTAGGTTTTTGTGGTCTTAATTACCACAACAGTAGCTTTCTTAAAAGGAATTTGCTTGGAGCTCTACAACATTTCATAGAGAGAAAGTAGCCCCTTACTAGCCACACGGATAATATCAAATTAAAGCTGTGTTACTAAATTAATGACCCTTGCATGTCAAAGGTTGAGAACTGTATCTGATTTATTTGACTGTTTGTTGCACAAACAGATTAGTCACATAGGAATTATTACTTGATTTACGTCAGATGTTGAGAGGTAATGGTCCATTTATGTCAAAACGGTCTAGATTAATAACTGTACCAAAATATTAAATGATAAACGCATGATAATTTCATGCGTTTTCATGATGATTTCGCATAATGAATTTCTTGGAGCTCTACAGCTTATCATAGAAAGTAAGTAGCCCCTTGCTAGTCATCTTTTTATAATTACAGAAATATTGTAAGCTTATAAATATTTCTTTCTTAAACATATTCAAAATGATTAAAAAAACACATATTTGCATAAAAATAATGCTTAACGTTCACTATTAAACATCCACTAACGGGGATTCCCGTAATATAACATACTTTTTTTTACCGTCTCGTATGCACTTATCACGATTGGGTATGTCCATTGGTATCCACAGTGCAAAGAACCTAGCTTTGTCTTTGGGACGGTGATACGCCCGTTCAAATTTAGGACATTTAAACTCTTCTAAATTGAAAAGTGTAGTTTTGGGCCCACAGTTTTGAATTAAAGTTCATCTGTGGGCTCAGTACCCTTCACGCACAGTGCTTCAACTCCGAAAAAATTGCATATTTCTTGGAATTCTTCCTGAACAATGCTCAGTTTTTACCACTTTTATTATATGGTATAATTACTCGGTTATAGATCCTAGTCTGTTTTTATGGCGTAACGTAGTACTCCAAAAGCCTTTATCACACTCAAACATATTATACTTCACTTTCCGATGATAACAGTCAATTTCTTCACGTTCCACAAACAATAACAAAAATGCACATTCAAATATAACACCACAAGAGGATTTTTTCAGGCCAATAAATTCAGCGTCCTACAGTCCAGTCATCATGAAAGCCATTGATGTAGTTGAGAAGTGCTTCATCAAACTTTTATATCTTTGCTCAGGGTAAAAAAACACTCGTTTGGTAATAGCGATAGCAGTAGTTCATCGATCCCAACAGAATCCAAGCGATTTAGGGTTAAATTGTTGCGCAACTAACAATCAAGACCAGAGAGATCGATTGTGCTAGAGTCCATTGAATCCAATAGTTACAAAGCTGGTTTTTTTAACATTTCCAGCATGTTGACAAGATATGGTTTATGATAATAGTACAGCAGTAGGCCTTTCTATTTCCCTTTGTTTTCGTTTGAATGCCATAACTAGAAAAACATCGATTGGATTTATTTACGGGCAATTGTTCCCAGAACTATAAAAAATAATATGTCCATCGTCGTCAACTATCAGTTTCATGCTTGCATTCTCTTTGCGTGTTTGCGTCTCCGGAAATTTTACTCTTGCACATCCACCCTCATAAGACTTGATTTTTTTCGGCACTCAAAAAAATTGTAGTCTCACTGTCATGACAATCCACGCACACGTTTCTAATAGTGTCACCACTAGTATTTGTTTCATAGTTCAGATATTTGTCTTTGTCAACACTCAATGCTACGATAATTCTATCATGTGCATGCACTTTCTTGAAGTATTTGATCTTAAGTTTTTTTTAAATAAGATTTAAGTGTTTATCCTTCAAGTGCACAACTAATATTGATCGAAAATGTACAGTAAATTTGTTGGTGCCGATGATCAACCGCTGAATACCACGGGGGAACTCATAAAGAAAATAAAATACTCAACCAGTATGCAATTCTACTCAGAGTTCATCGAGCCCCATTTCTCCCACTTCTTCCTGAACCTTATTCGGTAAAAAACCAGTCCACAATAATATTTTGTTTTATCTCTATATTCATTTTACGCTCAAGACCCTATAAATCGATTGCGCAATTAACATGGCAAGCAATAAAATCTACACCCAGTCGGAAGCAATTATAGTTTTGCAACTAGTTAATCAACGTGAAATTGTTACGCAATAGCGACTTCTAACCCGATTTTTCAAGCTAGAGTACATATCTTTTTTTATTCCCAAGTTGATTTTCGACTTAAGTGGATATTCTAACACCAGCCTACAATTTTTAAGAGGTTTTATAACATAATTTAAGAACAAGTTCTTTTCTTAATATTCTTTCTAATCTCATTTTTCAAGTTGGAGTAAAGATACTAATAAACATGTAATATTTTACAAGCTAAGTTGCTTAACAAATCCCACGCTTCATTTGCAGGCTATAGGTACTGAGGGTTTTATGACTCTTCCCTATTTTTTACGACTCCTTCTCCTATCCATAGGGAAAAAACTAGTTTTTTAACTATTGGATTCAGTGAACTCTATCAAAATCGATCTCTCTGGTCTTGATGGTTAGTTGCGGAGTGATTTAACCCTAAAGTGCTTAGATTCTGCTGGGATCAATGAACTATTACTTTCGCTATTACCAAACGAGCGTTTTTACCCTGAACAAACATATAAATGTTTGATGAAGCACTTCTCAAACTACATCAACGGCTTTCATGATGATTGGACTGTATGACACTGAATTTATTGGCATGAGAAAAATCATCTTGTGGGTTTTATATTTGAATGTGCATTTTTGTTATTGTCTGTGGAACGTGAAGAAATTGACTGTTATCATCAGTAAGTAAAGTATAATATGTTTGAGTGTGATAAAAGCTTTTGGAGTACTACATTACGCTATACGGACAGACTGGGATTCTGTGACCGAGTAGTTACACCATATAATAAAGGGGTAAAACTGAGCACTCTTCAGCAAGAACTCCGAGAAATATGCAATTTATTTTCGGAGTTGTAGTACTGTGCGTAAAGGGTAATGTGCCTACAGATGAACTTTATTTCAAAATTGTGAGCCCAATTTTCCACTTTTCAATTTACAAGAGTTTAAATATCATAAATTTGGACGGGCTTATCACCGTCGCTAAGACGAAGCTAGGTTGTTCGCGCTGTGGATACCAGTGGACATACCTGATCGTGATAAGTGCATACGAGACAGTAAAAAAAAGTATGCTATATCATGAGAATCCCCGTTTGTGGATGTTTAATAGTGAACTTCTAGTAGTTTTTATGTAAATATGTATGTTTAAAAAAAATCATTTGAATACTTTTAAGGAATAAATATTTATAAGCTTAACCTATTTTTATTTTTAGAATAGTCCTAGTTCATATATAAAATTCCACTCTAGATAAATCCCCCCTTCGCCAGGAGTCTGAGATAGATGAACATAAATTCTGTGTGTTTTAGTTGCTGACTGAGTGTCAAAAATTTAATAAATACACTTTTTAGTACAAAAAACTCACCTAGTTGATAAATTCCGAGTGTTTTAGTTACTGGCTGAGTACCAAAAAATCTAATTAAAGTGTTTTTGAGTACAACAGACCCAGTTAGCTGATAAATTCTGAGTGTTTTAGTTGCACTCCATTTAGAAGAGTTTAAATACCCCAAATTTGAAGGAGCTTACTACTCTCCTGAAGATACGGCTAATTTCTTCGTACAGTAGATTCCAAGGGACATCCCTAATCATCATATATGTATCCGATAGAGTAAAAAGCATGACATAGCATAGGAATGTTTTGTGGATATGCGATAGTGAACTTTAAGCAATAAACATCTTTAAGCTTAATCTGTTTTTATTTTTAGACCTGTTACCAGAAGTAATTGTACTGCTAGTTTCAAACAAAGCTGTGATGGAGGAAATAATTGAAATGAAAAAAATATTTTTGCTGTGATTGTAGCATTTGTAAAGGTTTTTATCATGATTTCACCAATTCTTATGAGTCTAATCTAACCAATTTAGAACATATGGACATTATAATCGATGAGGTGAATCTGGAAGAGATGAGGGGAAAAATATTGAATGAAGTGAAATCAAGTAGAATGAAGGAAAGCTATCCATCTAAGCTATCTAAAGATATCTGAAGGAAAGCTAACCATTAACTATGACTATTCTAAAAATAAAGACGGGTTAAGCTTAAAGAGGTTTATTGCTTCAACATGTTCCTTAACTCAGCTCCAATGAAAATCTAAGACCAAATTAATATAGTAAAAAAAGATTTATTGCATATATAAAACCAAAAAACATTCTTATAAGTTCCATTAGTAACGAGATTTGGCATAGTTTGATAAGTAGTAGTTTTTTTAAGAACGACGATGAATTCTCGTTTGCCGTGTTTCTTTTATATGAATCTTCTCTGTTATTTCTCAAGGAATGTGAAGAATTCCTGTATGTGGACATGGTTTTACTTGATCTTTTATTTTGCTCTTCTTTATTACTGTACCTCCTTTTCCAAAGCTATCCTTGTGCTTTTAAGCTTTCTTGGGGTGGTAAGAGCGCCCTTTCATCCGCTAGTTTCTTATTTGACGAATCTGAAACTGAGTTTTCTTCTATTCTAGTTGATTACATTCCATTCAATATTTTTCTCCTCGTCTCTTTTGGATTCACCACACCGATTCCAATGTCCAAATGCTCTCAATTGGTTTCATAAGACTCATAAGAATTGGTGAAATCATGATAACGGCCTTTACAGATGTCACAATCGCAGTAAAAAGATTTTCTGTTTCAATATTTTAATCCATCACAGCTTTGTTTGAAGCTAGTAGTGCGATTGCTTCTGATAACAGGTCTAAAAATTAAAACTGGTTAAGCTTAAAGATGTTTATTGCTGAAAGTTTACTATTACACATCCACAAAACGGGGGTCCTATGATATACCATACTTTTTACTGTGTCGGATGCACATATCATGATCAGGGATGTCCCTTGGTATCCACTGTGCGAAGAACTTGACAGTGATAATCTCCTTCAAATTTGGAGCATTTAAACTCTTCTAAATGAATTGAAACTAAAACACTCGAAATTTATTAATTAGCTTAGTTTTTTGTACTCAAAAGTGCTTTAGTTAGATTTTGTGGTATTCAGCCAGAAACTAAAACACTCGGAATTTATGAACTAGATGAGTTTTTTAAGCTAAATGATGTTTATTTCTTAAAAATACTCCTTAACTCAGATCTCATGAAAATCTAAGACCAAATTAATATGGTAAAAAATTCATTGCATATATAAAAGCAAAAACATTCTTATAAATGCCATCAGTAACGAGACTTGGCATAAATTGATAAGCATTTGTTCTTCCAGAATGATGATGAATTCTCCTGTGCCCTATTTCTGTTGTACGAATCATCTCTGTTATTCCTCATCGAATGTGAACAAATCCTGTAAGGGGATTCTGCTTTTTTATATTTTATTTTGCTCTTCGTGATCCCTTTCTTGTATAATGTACTTCCTTTTGCAACGCTACCGTTGTGCTTTTGAGCTTTCATGGGGCTGTAAGAGCGCCCTTTCTTCCGCTAGTTTCTTACTTGACCAATTTAAAACTGAGCTTTCCTTCATTTAGTTGATTTCACTTCATTCAATATTTTTCTCCTCGTCTCTTCCAGATCTACCTCATCGATTCCAATGTTCAAATGTTCTAAATTGGTTGCATTAGATTTATAAGAATTTGTGATATCATGCAGTGCGATTGCTTCTGGTATTAGGTTTAAAAATAAAAACAGGTGAAATTTAAAGGTGTTCATTGCTTAAAGTTCACTATTACACATCCAATAAATGGATGTCCTACGATATACCATACTTTATACTGTGTCGGATGTATCTCGATCAAATACGTCCCTTGGTATGCATTATGCGAAGAACTTAACCTCATCTTCAGGAGAGTGATAAGTTCCTTCAAATTCGGGATATTTAAAATCTTCTAAATTGAATAGAACTAAAACATTCTGAATTTATCAACTAGCTGAGTTTTTTATACTCAAAAGTGCTTTTATTAGATTTTTTGATACTCAGCCAGCAACGTAAACACTTGGAATTTATCGACTAGATGAGTTTTTGTACTGAAGTGTGATTGCTTCTGGTAACAGGTCTAAAAATAAAGACAGATCAAACTTAAAGATTTTTATTGTTTAAAGTTCACTATTACATATCCTCAGAGCGGGGCTCCTATGACATACCATTCTTTTTACTGTGTCGGATGCACATATCACGATCAGGGATGTCCCTTGGTATGCACTCTACTAAGAGCTTAACCTCACCATGATGGCAGTGATAAACTCTTTCAAATTTGGGCCTTTTATACCTTTGCTCAAGGTTAAAAAACTTGTTTTGTAATAGCGAAAGCAGTAGCTCATTGGTCCCAACAAAATCCAAGTGTTTTAGGGTTAAATCATTGCGCAACTCATATTCAAGGCCAGAGATCGATTATGCAAGAGTTTATTGAATCCGTAGTTATACAGCTGAATTTTTTCCTATGGCTAGTGGGAGGAGTCGTAAAACCATCTAAATTCATTGTGAGGAGGAGTCGTAAAACCCGTGGATTTCATTGTGGGCAGGAGTCATAAAACCCCGAGAATCTATTAAATGTTTCCATAAAATGTTTTCCCTTTTCATCATATTTTTCCTTGACATGACACTTATTCTATTTCGGGGTCATGCACGACTTTTAACATGGTTTCAGCTACAGATTCAATTTGTGTTTGTCATTAATTTTATGGGATTCATTGACTGTACCTGTTGGTGAACTGGCGATGGTACTATTGTGTGGTTTTTCATCGATTCGTGTTTATATTCCTTGGAGATATTATCTGCCAATTCCTTTTTTATTTTTCCTGCGAATTCACTGTCTATTACCACATCTTTTACCCAGGTAACAGTTCCGGCATGTAGACAAGATTTGGTATATGATATTGGTAGAGCAGTAGTCGTTTCTTTTTCCCTTTGTCTTCATTTGAATGCTAATACCAAAAAGATGTCGATATGATTTATCAACGGGTAAGTTGTTACCAGAACTATAAACAAGAAAATGTCCCTTATTATTAACTTCTAGTTTTATCCTTACATTCCCTTTGCGTGTTGTCATCTCTGGAAATGTTACTCTTGCATATTCACCCTAATAAGAGTTGATATTTTTCGGAACTAAAAAAAAATTAATCTCTCACTGTTATGACAATGCACGCACACGTTTCCTATAGTGTAACCATTGGTAATATAATTCTTGGTTCATAATTCAAATATTTGTCTTTGTCAACATTCAATGCTGCGATAACAACCATTTACACACATTCTCTTGAAATATTTCGTCTTCAGTTTTTTTTAATAATGTGTAAGTGTTTATCCTTCCAGTGAATAATTAGTATTGATCAAAAATGTACAGTAGTTTAACTAGTGCCGATGATCAACCACACCGTTCCACAGGGGAATCGACAAAGAAAAATAATACTCAACCAGTATGCAAATCTACTGAAAAATTATTGATCCCCATTTCTATCACTTCTTTCTGAACTTTATTGGGTTAAACAAACAAATCCACAATAACATTTTGTTTTGTTTGAATATTCATTTTACACTCAAGACCAGAAAAATCGATTGCACAATTAACATATCAAGTAAAAAAATCCGCACCCAATTGGAAACTATTACAATTGCACAACTAGTTAATCCACATGAAGTTATTAGGCAATAGCGCACTTAACTTTTCGTTTCAAGTTATTTTTCCAATTTTTTTTTCCTGACTTTCTTTTTTCTTCGAGACATTTTTTTTCTTCGTGATGGTTTTTTTTGTGACGTTTTTTGTTCGTGACGTTTTTCTTCGAGGCTTGTTTCTTCAGAGTGAGACGTAGGTGCTGGTCGAGTGGGGAATCCCCGGATGTAAAAAATATGGAAGAAAAGAACAGTGAGTATGAGCTTGGTTGGAAGTATTAATAGGATACTATTCATTCCGTTTAATTGTTAATTCAGAAGGTGATATGTGAGGGTTTTTGTCAATGTATTACTAAGAACAATCTGTCAACATTTGCTAGTTAGTTCAGTTGACTAGCACGTTACTTTAGCTTAGTCTACTTTAGCTTAACGTCCTTTGGCTTAGGAGCCCTCGGTTGAAATCCCACACCAGTCAAATATTTATGAAATCATCAGAAACTGCTTAGGAACCATCTTAAATCATTGCGTAATCGGCTTTGGAATAGTGACGAGAAGGACATTGACTTCATTCAAGGCCAGAGATACCGATTATGCAATTAACTTAGCATTCAAAACCGACCACACCCAATCAGAAGCAATTATCTTGAAAAGCACTCACATAAACCAGAATGTTTGTCATTCACTATTATGATACGGCTATTAATACAGAGTGTTTTGATAAGGAATATTAATTATCAACATTTCACATAATTCTTATGTGACTAGTCTGTTTATGTGACAAGCAGCCACATGAACCAGATACTATATTTAAAACGTTATAAATACACTTTATGTGCAAAACTGCCATTCCTTGTTTTTTTGTTTTTTTGTGCATGTAAAAAAAAAAAAAAACAGCGTTTGTCATTTAATATTTTGATGCGGTTATTAATATAGAGTATTTTGACATAAATGGGGCCATAACTTCTCAACATTTGACTTAAATTGGATTATAATTCTTGTGTTACTAGTCCGTTTATGTATCACGCAGTCACGTAAACCAGATATTGTCAATGTGGCTACTCACTCAAGGTGTACCTACAAAAAAAAGTGTTTGTCATTTAATATTTTCTCTAACTCAATATAGATGACTAGCAAGGGGTTACTTACTTTCTATGTTTTGGATTAATAATTAAATTAAAAAAAACAAGTTTTTTTAACGGAAAGTAAGGAGCGACATTAAAACTTAAAACGAACAGAAATTACTCCGTATATGAAAGGGGCTTTTCCTCCTCAACGCCCCGCTCTTTACGCTAAAGTTTGACCCTTTCTCTTAACTCTACCTTTTAAAACAGTAAGAAACTTTAGCGTAAAGAGTGGGGCGTTGAGGAGGAAAAGCCCCTTTCATATACGGAGTAATTTCTGTTCGTTTTAAGTTTTAATGTCGCTCCTTACTTTCCGTTAAAAAAAACTTGTTTTTTTTTATTTAATTTCTGGATGTTTTTGAATTAATGCATGTTTTGATCTTGACTCTCCGCACATAAACAATTAAAACCAAATTTGCATATTAATTTAATTGCAATTAATCGGAAGATTTTGAGAAAAAAGAAGCGAGGGAGGAGGCCTAGTTGCCCTCCAAGTTTTTGATTACTTAAAAAAAAGGAACTAGAACTTTTAATTTTTTACAAACGTTTTCATTGGTAAAAAATATACGTAACTTACGAATTAACTTACGTAACGAACTTCTATATTCGTATGTTTTTATTGCGTATATGAGGGGGTTCAACCCTCGTCGATACCTCGCTCTTTACACTAAAGCTTAGATTTTGACCCAATTCCTTAAGAATGACCTCTGAATCACAAAGGCCATAGAATAAATAGTTGAAATTACTAAAAATACTTTAGCGTAAAGAGTGAGGTATAACGAGGAGGTAAACCCCTCATATGCGCAATAATTTTTGTTCGTTTGAAGTTTTAATGCTGCTCCTTACTCTCAGTAGAAAAAACTTTTCATATTTATTTTTTCATTGTTTTTTCAAATAGAGCTAGAAGATCCTGCGCCCCTTCATTGAAATTCTCTTCCTCCATGAGAAGTCTCTCCATGGAAATATCCTCCCACGTAACCCCCCCCCCTCAACTCTCCCCCTAAACCAAAAAAGTCCCCCTGAAAACGTCTGTACACTTCCCAGTAACCATTACTACATGTAAACACACGTCAAAGTTTGTAACTTGCAGCCCCTCCCACGGGGACTGCGGGGGAGTAAGTCGTCCCTAAAGACATAGTTATTAGGTTTTTCGACTATGGTGAATAAAATGGCTATCTCAGAATTTTGATCTGGTGACTTTGAGGAAAAAATGAGCGTGGGAGGGGGCCTAGGTGCCCTCCAATTTTTTTGGTCACTTAAAAAGGGCACTAGAACTTTTAATTTCCGTTAGAATGATCCCTCTCGCAAGATTCTAGGACCACTCAGTCGATACGATCACCACTGGGGGAAACAAAAAAAAAAAAACAACAAACTAACAAATAAACGCGCATCCGTGATCTGTCTTCTGGCAAAAATGTGAAATTCCACATTTTTGTATATAGGAGCTTGAAACTTTTACAAGTAGGTTCTCTGATACACTGAATCTGATGGTGAGATTTTCGTTAAGATTGTATGACTTTTAGGGAGTGTTTCCCCTTGTTTTCTAAAATGAGGCAAATTTTCTCAGGCTCGTAACTTTTGATGGGTATAACTGATCTTGATGAAATTTGTATATTTAAAATTAGCATTAAAATACGATTCTTTTGAACTATTGGTATCAAAGTTCCATTTTTTAGAGTCTCGGTTACTATTGAGCCGGGTCGCTCCTTACTACAGTTCGTTACCACGAACTGTTTGATTTCTATTTGAGTAATCTGTCTAAAGCAAAAAGCAGTCAAATAAATCAGATATAATTCTCAACATTTAACATGCGTGGATCATTAATTTATTTATACTGCTGTAATTTGATATTATCCATTTGACTAGCGAGGGGCTACATACTTTCTATAAAAAGGTGTAGAGCTCCCTCAGTATTTATTTTTGGTGTTTCAAAGAACCAAGATATCTTTGTATTGACTAAGCTATTTTCGAAACTTTTAAAAGGGTTTAAAAATAACTGATGAAATTAGGGAGAGGTATAATGTTATTGGTTTGTTTCCATGTCTAAATGAACTCTTGACTGCTAGCATTAGATGATATAGGATATTGAAACGTTTGAAACCAACTGAATCTTGGTGTTTGGAAGTGGAGCAAAACTACCCGGTATTACTTTAATGTGTTGGTCTTAGCTTGCATGTCAAAGTCGTTGCACTATTCATAGCAAAAAATTATTTTGTTCTCTGTTTGTTGGTCATATAAAGTTGAAGTGTTTAGTAAAAAGCATACAAGTCCAGTCTTTGTTGTCAAGAACAAGAAGTCATACTAACCAGACAATAAGCAAAACACAACTTATTTCTTCGCTGTCATAAATGACACTTTTTTTCTGTTTAACGTTTTGTTCTGTAAATTGTGTTTCCTAATTTAATTATAAAAAGTGAGGGTGTTCTGTCATCCGAAATTATCTTCCTACCTGGGAGGATAACATTAGTGATTTGAATCTGAATCAGATTACTTTCGGGATTTATTCATTTAAATCCTCACTGGTAGAACGACCAGGATAGGTCTCCGAATAAATTATTTCTCAAATCCTCAAAATTCAGCGCGGTTACCTCATTTCAGCTTTCTATCAGCATGCACGTCAACATTAGACTTGCATCTTTTTTTTACTGGTCTTGTATGAACATTGCCAAAGCCCAGGGATTCAGTTTTTTTTTTTTTTTTTTTTTTTTTTTGCTGAACGTTGGGAAAATTATATCTCAGCAAAACAGACAATTAATAAAAATTTGTGTAACCAATCGCCTCGATTAAGGGCGAGGCAGGGGTAATATGTCCCTTAGTACTTTAGTCCCCTTTATTATATTTTGAAGATTGCCTTTTTGGGAAAAAACAACAAATTCCCCCCTTCGAATTTTTTGTGAATTTATGTCTCTGTATTTTAAAAGTGACTTTCAATAAATAATCCAATAAAATGCCGAACTTGCTATGATTAGGAGATTGGTCTTCAAACATCTACATATTTTGGCTAAAAAAAAATATTTAAAATAAAAGCTGTGTAATGACTGTAAAAGGTTTCTCCTGATTTTTATCTTGTGTTCATATTTTTAATACAATTCAGTACGAACTTTTTAAAAGGAGATTATGTTTCCTTATGTTATTTTTCTAGGTTTAATCTCATATACGGAGTACTTGTTTTTCCTCTCAATTCTTACAAGTAAGTGCTTTAATTTCAATAAGTTTCAAAGTAGGTTCGTTGTCCCAGGCTTCCGGTGCAGCATCTTTTTTTCACACAAACGATCGTTCTTTATGAAAATTAAATAATAAAAAAACAGTTTTTCAACTGAAAGTAAGGAGAAACATTGGAACTTGAAACAAGCAGAAATTATTCCGTATTTGAGGGCGGCTGTCTCCCTCCGTTAATACCTTGCTCTTCATGTTACAGTTTTCTTTAGTATTGTTAATAAATTTTCTTATCCTAATGAAGCCACTCTTGTGTTTCGGAACTCGTTCTTAAATCATTGGGATTAAAAGTCGAGCTTAGTGTTTTAAGTTTTAATGTGGATCATTACTTTCAGTTGAAAAATGGTTCCTTTTTATTTAATTTCTGGTGGTTTTGAATAATGCCGAAAAATTCCACTCCCCTCCATGGAAAATTCCCTCTCCCCACAGAAAATTTCTCGAAATAAAGCTCTTCTCACGTAAAATCTTCCCCCCGGATAATTCCATCTTCGCTGAAAATCTCCCAGGAAAATTTCTTGTGGACAATTCCACCTGCAAAATTCTTCATAGTATACTTTCATTTGAAATATACTTTAATTTCTGATCAGTTTTCAAATCATATTGGAAATGTTGGGAACCCACCCAGAAAATTTTAATCCAGCTGAAAGTTTCCCCCAATTTTCAAATTGAAATGCACATAATTGAAAATTTTCACTTGTTCAATTTAGTCGACAAAGACAGAGTTTGACAAATAAAACAATTTCGTTTAGGAATTCTGACAAATTAACCCAGTGTAAAATTTTTCCTAGAAAGCTCAACCCCACAACTTCCCTCCTCACGGGAAGTTCTCACCGTGGAAAATCCCTTACATTGAAAATTCCCCTCTCCCCAAAAAATGTCTGTATACTTCCCAATAACGAATCTTTATTAACGATAGATCCATTTCGCAACTTACAACCCTTTTCCCAGGAGTTGCAGGGGTTCGTGTTATCCCCGAAGGCATAGTTATTGGATATTTTAACTATGCTGAGCAAAATAGCTATCTCAAAATTTCGATCGAACGACTTTGGGGAAAAGGGGTTTGGGAACGGGGCTAGATACCCTCCAATCTTTTTGGTCACTTGAAAAGGGCATTAAAACGTTTTATTTTTGATCAAATGAGCCCTCTCTCGGTGCTCTAGCACCGCTAGTCTGATACGATCATCCCTGCAAATAAAAAAAAAATGAAAACGCATCCGTGATCTTTCTTCTGGCAAAAAATACAAAATTCCGCATTTTTGTATATGGGAGCTTGAAACCTCTACAACAGTGTTCTTTGATATGCTGGATCTGACGATGGGATTTTCACGAAGATTGCTTGACCTTTTTTTGGGGGGAGGGGGGAGGCTCCTCTTTCTCAAAAATTGAGAAATTTTCTCAGGCTCTTAACTTTTGATTGGTAATATTAAGTTTAGTAGCAATAGTGTAGTAATTAGAATAGTGTAAGCATAGTAAAAGTAGCAATAGTGGAAACATCCACATAGTGCCTTTTGGTTAGTTCAGCATCCCCTCAACATGCCCTTGGTCAATTTATCCCCCTCATCATTATCTTAAAGCTCCAATTTAATACCCTCAGTTATTCCTGAGTTCCCCCCCCCCCTTTAACAACCTGTATGCACGTAACATGTTTTGATTTAGTTTGACACTCCTCTCATCATTCTCTGAAAGCTTCACTTGCAGGCATTTGGTCTTTTTGAACATCAGAGGTCAAAAATGCCCTCTTTCCCAATAACAAACACAATATATAAACAACGGGTAAATTGCATAACTTACAGCCCTTGCTCTGAGGACTGTGGCGGGTCGGCATACCCAACATCTCCAGAGACATAGTTACTGGATTTTCCAACTGTGTTGAACTAAATGACTATCTTAAAATTTTGATTTGATGTGTTAGGAAAATTTGTTAGGGCTGCTTGTCCTCCGATCTCTTTTGGGTACTAAAATTTTGGATACAAAAGGGCACTAGAGCTTTTAATTTCCAATCAAATGAGTTACTTTAAATTGTTGTATGATAGTGTTGCGCTGCCTTTAATACTGCTTAAATGCACGTTTGAAAACCTGCATATATATAGTTGGTTCTTTTTTTTTTGTTCAATTGAAGCTCCCCTAAACACGCCCTAAAAGTATCACCTTAATATGCTTAGCTTTATTAGTGACTTCATTTCAATTTCCAATAGAATGAGCTTCTGAATTTACTACGACAACTCGTTCTGTACGAAGCTCCTAGTTGAACAATTTTGGTTTTTAATAATAATTAAATAAAAAAAAACAAGTTTTTTTAACTGAAAGTAAGGAGCGACATTAAAACTTAAAACCAACAGAAATTACCCCGTATATGAAAGAGGCTGTTCCCTCTTCAACGCCTCGCTCTTTGCGCTAAAGTTTGACTCTTTCTCTCAACTCTACTTTTTAAAACAGTAAAAGCTTTAGTGTAAAGAGCAGGGCGTTGAAGAGGGAATAGCCCCTTTCATATACGGGGTAATTTCTGTTCGTTTTAAGTTTTAATGTCGCTCCTTACTTTCTGTTAAAAAAAACTTGTTTTTTTTAATTTAATTTTTGAGCATTTTTTAGTTAATCCATGTTTTTATTTCGGCTCTCCGCAGATGGATAATTAAAGCGAAATTTTGCATAATTATTAATTAGGCTAAACGACTTTCCTATAGTCTTAATCGAATGATTTCGGAAAAAAGGAGAGGGGAGGAGGCCCAGTTGCCCTCCAATTTTTTGGGCCCTAAAAAGGCAACTAGAACTTTTAGTTTTTTACGAACGTTTTCGTTAGTAAATGATATACGTAACTTACGAATTAGCTTGCGTAACAAACTTCTACATTCGTATATTTTTATTAGGTATATGAGAGGGTTCGCCCACTCGTCAATACCTCGCTCTTTACACTATAGCTTAAATTTTGTCCCCAGAATCACAAAGGCCGTAGAATAAATAGTTGAAATTACTAAAAATACTTTAGCGTAAAGAGTGAGGTATTAGGAGGATGTGAACCCCTTATACACGTAATATTTTCTGTTCGTTTTAAGTTTTAATGCTACTCCGTACTTTCAGTTGAAAAAACTTTTTCATATTTATTTTTTCATTGTTTTTTTTTAAATAATGCTAGGAAATGCTGCGCCCGCTTCATGGAAATCTTCTTCCCCCATGACAAATTCCTCCATGGAAAGTTTCCCCCACATAACCCCTTCTTCTCAACCCCTCCTACCAACCAAAAAATCCCCCTGAAAACGTCTGTACACTTCCCAATAACCATTACTATATGCAAACACTGGTCAAAATTTGTAACTTGCAGCCCTCCCACGGGGACTGTGGGGGAGTAAGTCGTCCCCAAAGACATAGTTATAAGGTTTTTCGACTATGCTGAAAAAAATCGGATCAGAATTTTGATCCGACGACTTTGGGGAAAAATGAGCGTGGAAGGTGGCCTAGGTGCCCTCCCATTTTTTTGGTCACGTAAAAAGGGCACTAGAACTTTTCATTTCCGTTCCAATGAGCCCTCTCGCAAAATTCTAGGACCACTGGGTCGATACGATCACCCCTGGGAAAAAGAAAAAAAAATGAATAAAAATAAACGCGCATCCGTGATTTGTCTTCTGGCAAAAAATGCAAAATTCCACATTTTTGTAGATAGGAGCTTGGAACTTGTACAGTAGGGTTCTCTGATACGCTGAATCTGATAGTGTGATTTTCGTTAAGATTCTATGACTTTTAGGGGGTGTTTCCCCCTATTTTCTAAAATAGGGCAAATTTTCTTATGTTCGTAACTTTTGATGGGCAAGACTAAACTTGATGAAACTTGTATATTTAAAATAAGCATTAAAATGCGATTCTTTTTGGTTAGAGTTTTGGTTACTATTGAGCCGGATCGCTCCTTACTTTAATAATAACACATTGTGGGACCAAATTGGATCCCCCTGATATTTGATTATTTTTAGCGCTCTACCTGTCATCTATGAGTTTGATTGACCAGTATTTACTAGTGGCTTTGATATACCATGTTCTCGTAGATTTTGGAAAGGGTTTTGCATTTCAAATTTTTGATGATTGGTCGATGCTCAAGCCTCTGTATTTTTGTAAGAAAAAAGAAAAAAAATGTGGATTTGGATCCTCTAAGTACCTAAAAAAGGCATCCAGAAATTTCTAATGTAAACAATGGCTATATAGTTTTAAGGAACATTTTTATATCGAACTATGTCCAGAGCCACAAATGTCAGAGCATTCACCTTACTGAAGCGTGGAAGGGGCTCTGGAATATCAGTCACGTTTTACGGTATATCTAAGAATTGACAAAAATTACAATCTCTAAAACATTTTTTCATCATATAATAGAGTTTAAATTTTCTTAAGTATCTTCTGGTTTAATTTTCATTTCTTATTTTCATTCATATAATATCCTTTTTAGAGCCAAGATCTGGATTTCAAATTGCTTTCAACATGTTTGACACTGATGCCAATGCGAATGTTAGCAAGGATGAATTTCTCGTGGTAATTTTTTTTTTTGTTTCTGCTGAAACAGGTTGTAGTTAAGTTTTGCTTTATCTTATAATATCTATGTAATTATGGTGGGTAAATTATTTATTTTAGTTTCCCTCAAATTCATACGCCACTTTCTGTGTTTTTGTAATATGGACCTAAAACATGGTTCTGTACTAAGTTATATGTCTGTTGTTATAATGTTTGGCTGTTCTTTCCAGGATCAGTATAAAACGAAAAAGATTTGAAAGAATCTGAATAGGTCAGGATGTATAGAACTTACAACTTTGCATGTTTGGAGGGCTCACTAGTAAGGTGAATCAGATTTATCATGATCGGAAAGGACCGTTACTCCAAATTTGGCCAAAGGGCTATAACCAATATTTATAGATCAGACATTGACTGGGTTTTAGTTCATCCATTGGATATTATATATACTATGTTTAAGGGCTCGAAAAATAATTAATTTTCATAACACTTATTCTGAAGTAGTCCACTTGGGTTTACTTCTTGTGTCTCAGCTTTGCCTACTCTCAGCTTTTTATGTAAAGTTACTGTACAGTGTAAAGCTATAGAAAATTTGTCTCGTCGTTTTATGATTTATTATTCTTATGGAACCTAAATTTGCAAATCATAATTTATGCATAAGTATAATATACCTGGTCTTGGACCTTAGCCCCATCCCCTCTGCTGCCGGAGGCATTTGGACTTCGAGGAAGGGGTACCAGTCATCCCAAAAGTTTGGTGCAATTACGACGTGTTCCGACTCTGGTCCGATGTACTTGTGAAGAATGTATGTAATTTGTGTCTTTTCATAATTATAGTCCAATCACGTGACGCCAATGAAGTGTATCAAGTGGTCATACAGCTGTTTCAGATGATTTACATAAATTGCTTTATGGTGCATGCTATTGTTGTAGAAAGTGAAGGAATCAATTATAGCTGCTTAGCTTCAGTAAATTATTTCTTAGGGCAGCCTGATTGTTTGGCATAATTTGAAGAAGGAATAAAGCTCATCTCTAGTAGTAGAATCAAACAATAATTTGACTGGTCATTTGCAGTGCCATCTTTTAAAGAAACCCGGCCATGATGCAACCAAGAACTGACCAATATATTGCTTAAATTCTAAATTGATTCCAGAATTTTTATAGCTGCCGGTGAGCTTAAAAACTTTATAAATTAATAACTGTAGGAGTCATATTATTGTTGTTACCTGTAAAGGTCGTATCTGATATTTTCACACTTCTAAGATAGTTGTCAAAAAGATTTTGCTTGACCGTCCTGAAAGGAAAGATCAACAAAGCAATATGGATCGTGAGGAGCAAATTTGCGTTTAGCATATATTTCCCTCTTGATGGTTTTCGAACAGTTTAGAGAACGATCTTTAGTAAATATTTCAAAAGTGGGAACATATGAGATACAACCTTCAGGCGTAAAAGTAACAATATCGTAAAGGCAATTTTTTTTGGTTGTATCGAATTGAATGCTGAACCCTCTAATTTTTTCCCTTTAAAGTTACTTTTGAACAAGAATTTTATACTATAAATATTTAATGCAATGTATGTTGTTAATATTTTCAGTCTCCTATACAAGAAACATATGTAATTATGGATAGATTTATTCATCAAAAGCAACAATAACAATTCATTTTAAAAGTAAAATTCCCTACGTCATTATATTCATTGCGTTTCGGATCATGAAAGTAATGCCAGATAGACATAAAATTCTCCTTGCATTAAAATCAGCTATTAAATTACATCTAAAATCACCCACTTTTTAAGAGAGGATGACCTTTTCCTTATTGCAACAACCATTAATATTTAGACTAAGAACTTTAAGATCTCACTGTTTCTCAGAGTATTTCTCAATTTACAATATCGAAGGTTTATGTAGGCATGAGATTCACCATAGAAATCACATTTGGAGTTTCTGTTGCATGAAGTTAGCTGGCTTGTTAGTTAGTAGTTGGTTTGGTGTTGAATCAACACCCCTGTCTTATCCCTGTTTGTATTGATCATTTTGATGGATATGCTCCTAACGAAGACAGCAAAGGCTAGGGAGAGAATGGAATCAAATGGGAAGATGAAAATTCTCTTGGATTTGGATTGTACAGAATGTTTGAGTGTCATAAGTAAAAATGATTGAAATTTCGAAGCTTTTAAGCCGAGGGTGCAAAAATAGGTTTTAAAATTGAAGTTAAGAAGATTAAGTCCCTTAATCTTCTAGGAATAAATGGAAATGAAGAAGTGATGTTAGGTAAGAAGAATATTAGTGAAGTGGATAGCTTTACTTACCTGGATTGTACTATTAGTAAAAAAAAAATGATGGATGCAGTGAAGATGTTAAAAGTATAATAAGCAATGTCCTGGGTGTTTTTTACAGTCGAAAAAAGCTTGGAGGAATGAGAAAATATATCTGCAAACCAAGATTAGAATATTGTTGCTACGGCAATGACAGTGGTCAAGTATGGTTCTGAAACATGGGGGCTTTGAAAGGCAGAGGAAGATTTAAAAAAAAGAAATTCAGAGGAATTATCTAAGGATAGTTTTAGGTACCCGTTTGACTGACCGTATGTCAAACAACAAGCTGTACGAAAATATGGTTCTATCCCACTTTCTAGGGTTATTATAAAAGAGAATTTGAAATGGCTAGGACACGTTTCATGTATGAAGAATAGTAGATTACAAAATTTTGTTCTTTCTGGCCAAAGGAGGTCGTTCCCTCATGAAGAAGTAATAAGGAAGCATTTAAATGAAATTTGAACTTCATGGGAGGGGATGAAGAGTAAAGCTTTGTAAAGGATGGAGTGAAGGAGGAGTGTGTGTAGCTGTGTTGGTCATAGGCGGTTTGGTGCTGCAGTGAGTTGCTAGTAGTAGTAGTTAAAAAGTTGTATTTTTTTTTACTATTTTGTGGATTCTAGAATCTAGTATACATTTGACTATTGTTGCAGTTTTTGATGAGATGGTTGTAGCTTTTACACCTAAAACACCTTCATGTGGCCTCCTTGTACTTCGTTACCTGGGAAAAGTAATATCCAAGCTTGATTCCATTAGATAAGACAAAGTTCACGCTCTGTTTATCTTTGAAAGTGAGTCTGTTTGAATTTGTCAAAAGTAAAAAGCTTCTTCAGTTCGCTTGCATCAACAGCGACTGAAAATCTTCAAACTAGAAAACTTGATGGTGTTTTGGCTTCCATTTGACAATTCTGCTAAAAGACACTAAGAGGCTTAAAGACACCAAATACGGCTTATATGAAATACCTGATTTCGAATTGATGATTACTGTTTCTTGGTTGTTTTACCTTGTGTGTACCATCTCTTGACTGGCGTTGAGCAAATGTTTGCAGTCTAATTGCGGGGTACATTACACGGTGTGTCTTCAGTGACTCCACTGCAAATCCGTTGCTAGTTGTTTATTATTTTTGTAGCACCAGCATCTGGGGAAGTGGTCAGTATAGCGTCTGTTGTATAATGCTTTATCATGGAAACTGGGGATCCCGATTTTCTCCTAGAATTACAGAGAATTTTTTTTTTCCAGGGACCTGTGACAGGTGAATGATAGCAAACAATAAAAGTGGGTATAATATTCCTGTGACATTCTGCTAACAAAATATAAATCTCGGATCTTACTCAGTCTTTGGTTTCATTTTTAACAACGTTAGAGCCTCTTACAGGGAATGATATTTTAAGAAGCCTCACTTTCGCGTCAAATAATGCTGTTAACTCGAAGAATTCATAAGTTACTTAATACACCACAAATCATCTATGTTTCTCGAGACTGGAGAACGTTCAGGGATGGGTTGAAATGTTAAGTCTTCTTTGCCATGATGAGTGTTAATAAGTAAGGGAAGCGTATGCTCCTACTACTTCTTATCCGCAACCAGATTCTGTTTTGTTCGAACAGATATGTTTATAATGAAGTGAGTTTGAATGCCATCTTATTCGGAATTTTTTCCTTTTTTTCTAGTATGAGCTGAAATGCAGTGCTTAAGGGAAATAGGATCTGTTTTTTTTTTTTTTTCGTTTTGTTTTCTGTTCATTTTTCAAGTGTTTTCTTATTGAAAATGACGAAGAGTTAGTTTACCATTTTTTTTGTAGAAAATAAATCTGTCACCTAGAAATTACCTAAAATTAATAAAAGAAATCTCTCTCTCTCTGTCTCTCTCTCTCTCTCTCTCTCTCTCTCTCTCTCTCTCTCTCTCTCTCTCTCTCTCTCTCTTTCTTTCTGTCTCTGTCTCTGTCTCTGTCTCTGTCTCTGTCTCTGTCTCTGTCTCTGTCTCTCTCTCTCTCTCTCTCTCTCTCTCTCTCTCTCTCTCTCTCTCTCTCTCTCTCTCTCTCTCTCTCTCTCTCTCTCTCTCTCTCTCTCTCTCTCTCTCTCTCTCTCTCTCTCTCTCTCTCTCTCTCTCTCTCTCTCTCTCTCTCTTTCTTTCTTTCTTTCTTTCTTTTCGGATGACACTCATTCAGCTATGGCTGCACAAACAGGAATTCAGCTGTTAAGTCGTATTATTTCTTTTCTGGAGTTTGTTCAAAAGTTAATTATGCTTAATAAGTTAAATTTGAATTATAGTAAATCTTGCTTTTTATTGTATGGAAGGAGCTCAAATTACTACCGTTGGATAGATAGACTAAATTTTGCTGATATGAGTATTTTAAAAACAAATTGCACAAAACATCTAGAAGTTTTAATTGATGAAAGTCTTAGTTTTACAGAACATGTAGATTATATTAGTCTTAAAATCGCTAGGAATGTTGGCATTTTAAGAACGTTGAAATATATTTTCCCAAGAGATATTTTAAGAACACTATACTGTTCCTTAATTCATCCTTGTCTGCTATAGTATTGTTCTGTTTAGGGTAGTACATTTTCTTCTCATCTCCATCGGATTCAAGTTTTGCAGGATAAAGCGCATCGAGTGTTATGTGGTGTTGCTTTTAAAGACTCGGTACTAAAAAAGGTATATAAATTGCAAAATCTTGCCTTTTAGCAGGACTTATTACTTTTTATCGAACCCTGTTTATATGTTAATATTTTCAAAATTGTTAATGAGTATGTTTTAAAAGTATGTGTAAATTAGGAAGTGATATTCATACACATTTTCATACACGTTCATACACGATTTTTCTCTTCGACATTTAGGACCTCCTGCTTGGAATTGCTTACCTACCTCTTTGAGAAATATGGACAATTTTCGTGAATTCCGGCGGGAATTAAAGCTATTTTGTCTTAATATTTATAGTTTTGATAGTTGAGTGGACCTCAAATAAAGCCGAGATGTTGTTTTTGCTTTAGGCGATTCTGGTCAAGTGGTTTAAGTTTCTTTTTATTTTGCCTTTTTTTTCTTGAAATGTAACCCCAAATCGGTCGAAATGCAGGGTAATTGAATATTTTGTTTTCTTTCTTTTCTTTTGCTTCTCTTTTCTTTTTTTCTTTTAATCTCCTTTTTTGTATTATTTTTATTTGTATGTGTACTGGGGTTTCAAGCTCAAACAAGATCTGCTTCGTGTCATTTGGTTGTTTTGACTATTTATATTAATAAACCCATCTATCTCTTTATGAGTGAAAATTTAGTCGTCGAATCCTCTCCTGAACCAATACCAGTCCTTCGTGAAAGCTTTATTTGCAGCATCTGTAAGTCTAATAAGTGTCGTTATGCTAAGTAATTTGCTTCCTAGAAAAATCGGGCTAATGACACTTTTAATTACGACTCAATCTTATCGGTTTTATTGCAAAAGGGGAATAATTAAGTTTTCCTAAAATTACTTAACGCTTCCCCTTTTTCTTAAATCTTATGCTTAATCTTCAATATAAGGCAGTAGACCCTTTTGCCTTGAGTTTCTACTCAGTTTGGTGACTTTGTTTTCGGTAATATCAATCTTACTATCTTATCTCCTCATAAAATGTATCTTCCTTCACTTCAATCGAAACATCTTTTATTATATTGCATATCCCTTCCTACTACTTTATTCCGGCTTAACACATTTTCAAAATTTTGCCGTCTCTCTTTAACGCATTCCTTATCACTGATTTAGGCACCGATCGAAACTTCTAGTTGCGTCTCGAGGTTTTCTCCCTAAATCTTGTGCTACTTCACAAATTGTTTTCTTAAAATTGTCCGACCGATATTGTATATTGTCAGATTCTAAGCTCTCCAGTTTCATATTCGACTGCTCGTGGAAAGTTTCTCTCAAATTCTGATTTTTGAATCTATCAACGTCTAGGGACTCTTTAAGGCTCTTTAAGTCTAGAGACTTGTAGATGATGATCTTTACTTTAACATCAGGTACAGCTCTACTATATGTTCTCGTGTCCTTTATAATTCTAGCATTTATACACATTTCTAGATCCTATCATAAAACTTAAATTGCTTGATAATTCCCAAGGTCATTGGTATACTCACTCTTAAAAATAGCCTTTATCCTAGCAAGTTATGAAAGTTACGGAAATCACCCTGTTTAAAACCTGTATTAATAAGAGAAGTATAACTATCTGAAATGTCAGGGAACGTTGTTTTCAACGCAAGAAGATAAACTGAATCACTACGGTTCGACATAAGGATCTATGTAGAATTACATATTACATGTGTTACAGAAAGGGATCTTTCAGCAAATTTTGAAATAATTTATTGCATGAGGAGTAATTAACTGTAGGTATGGAATAGAGTCCATATCTACAAAAGGGTTGGGAGGCTCTAAACTGTAAGCTAAGTTTTTATTTTGGCTGACTTCTTTTCTTTTTGACCATATTTTCTTTTTCTTTTATTAATTCTATATTATATCCTTTTGTATTTTATCTTTCTTTTTATATAATACATTTTTAGTTTGCTTCTTATTATTTCGTTCCTTTGGTTCATAGGTAATGAAAATCTTTGCTGGAAGTGTTAAGAAGAATGTGAAGCAATATCTGGCCGATGGAAAAGCTGAAATAGTGAGTTCTATCTGAGCTTCAGATTCTATATCTGATTATACTTTGTCTTGTGTGGAGCTGTGTATTTGTTTCTTCATAATTTTCAAATAACTGGTCTGATTTTTGCTATTTGAAGAATGACCCCCACCTCCTCCTTAATCCAAGTGAAGTCTTGCGTATGTGCATGGTGGGATGACAACAATCTGACAAATGATCTGAAAACAATCAAAAATTGTTTTGTCTAACTACTACTACTACTAACAACTCACCGCAGCACCAAGCCGCCTGAGGCCAACGCAACTACGCATGCTCCTCCTTCATTCCAATTTATTTAAAGCTTCCTTCTTTAAACCCTCCCAAGAAGTTCCCATTTCCTTTAAATTTCTTTATGACATCCTCCCATCCCAACCACGGATGACCTGCTTTCCGTTTAGCCTTAAAACTTTAAAACCTAAAACCCTAAAACTTCCATTTCCCTTAAAACTTTCTTTATGACCTCCTCCCGCCCCAACTGTGGACATATAACTTAATATAAAAACCATATAAAATAAGCTTAAGCGACCAGACTCAGCCCGGATGTTGGAATTAACCCTGGGCTGAGTAATTATCTCATTATATTATTAAAACGGTATCAAAGTACATATTTTATTTTATTTTATTTTATTTTTTTTTGTTCTTTTGTGTAGTTAGATGTTTTGCGGTTTTACGGATTTTAAATGGATGAAGTACAATAGAAACTAATCATGTAAAATTTTAAGTTGGAATGAAGACAAAGCATTCCTTCTGACTTCTCTCTCAAGTCAAAATTAGTGATCTATCCCCTTCTCAACGGTCCCTGTAAGTTTATCTCGGTCCTGTAATTCTAACAGCACATAGTTTTATTTGCTGAAAATAGTTGTTTTTTTATTTGTCTTTTTTCTTTTAATTGTTCGTAATTATCAGTGAATTATGCATCAATAATGAAAGTTTACTAATATTGGCACTGAAATATGTTACTAAAAAATTACGTAAATATACAAAGTCGAAACAATACTCATGAGTAAAATATAATCTTTCGGTAAAACATACTACAATAATGATTAGCAGACTATATTGAAACATTGTAATGAAATATGCTTGGAATTTTTATAAGGGATCCCGTAATTATATAGATAAAACTCAACGTCAATCCTACATTCCCAAGATATTGCTGATACGATATTTTGATAATATTGGTATGCACAGTGTCTTTTGATGTACTTTGCTTTTTCAATTTGATTAGGTTCGAAATTCCACAAGGGTTTATAGTGTGAAAAACCGAAGAAAAGATTTTTGGTTCTGTTTTCCTTCCCCATAAATACAGAATTTGAAGTCTGTTTCCCCTCCCTCCCAACACTGAAAGTTTCAAGTCAACCCCTGATGCTGTTCCCTAGATATTATAAACTTGACAATGAAAATTTAGATTATATTGTTTCTTTTGATTTATCTCTATTGCCTCCCTCTGAGTTTAACAGTTTGATCCCTCTGAATGTTTCAACTTTATCCCCCAAGTCCTTCTTGACATATGGCAGGCATGCTGTTTTGAGAACCTTGGTACATACGATGACCTTTGATTTACATCACAACTCCACCGTGAATAGATTCTAGTTCTACAGTCACTTATTGTGTAAAAACGTTTAAATGGATCGGAGAAAAAAACATTTTTAGCCTCCGTTGACTCTGATATTCTAGTACTTTCAAGTGGGACATATACAACTTGCAGTAATTTTCAATCGCTTTACTTAATCGTCGGCCTAAATTACTTAAATGTTCAGTTTAAACATTTTATGGTTAGATTATCTCTATTTCTTCGGTTTATTACTTTATCTTTATACATTTTCAAACAAACAGGATATTCTTTAAGAAGGAATTCTTTTTTTTCTTCTTCTTCTTCAGCTCAGTTCAAAATGTTTATGGGAATAGACTGCAGTTTTCTTTTCTTTTTTTTCGTTGCTTAGGTTTAGAAACAACAATTTTGTATCATCTTTGTGATCTTATTGTGATAATATTATTCTTCTTTGAAAGGTATTCATTCGTGCTTAGAAAATATTGATGATAGCACCAATGCTACTATGATTCCAGGTTCTAACAAGCTTCTCATGCACATCTATCGTTTTCAGTTGGAGCGGATTTTCAGCAGTGCTTATCAAGATCGAGCACCCTCTGCTTCAATATCCGAATCTGCTTTGGGCCGTACAAACACAATGGACACCACGCTACTTGTTCATTTGTTTGGGAAAATGGGAAAATCTGAGCTTACTTATGATCAGTTCTGCAAGTAAGCAAGCTTACTTCCTTTGATTCTGTAAAGTATTCTGGTTTCAACGTATATCCTCGAGGGATTAAATATTTGTATAACATTAGCTTTTACCAAGGAGTTTAAAGCCCCATCTCATTTTTAGAAGCAATTTTTCCCCAGGAGTTGTAAGCCAGTGATTAATGAACCAAATTAGGTATTTCTTTAGTACAACAAAATGAACTAACAAATTTAAAAGAAGAAGACCGAATCTAAATTTTTGTAGAGCAGATATAGATCAAAATTTAATGGGATATTGAAAACAGTTTTCTTGCAAAACAAATATGAACCATGATTCTAGGATTTGCAGTTTGTATAATTAATAAATTTTACCGCCAGATTTGGTATCGTTACTTCGTTGTTAGACTACAATGTAAATAATTTCTTAGATCACACTGCTTTTCCATTTCGAAGGGATATTATGAAGCTCCTTCATTATTCAAAGTTATTTGACTTCTAAAAAAATAGCGTGGAAGCTAGGACATCTTACTTGATAAAATGTTGGGAATTTGCAAAATCAAAACTTCAAATTAGGAAAAGCCACAAATTTTTTTTTTATTCATGTAAAACAGTGCCAGCTCCACTTCTTGGAAGATCAATATCTATCTACTGGCATTGAAAGAAAAAGTCTGCCTTGTTTGGAAAAAAAGTTCCCTCTAGACTAAAAAAAAATTGATGCGTCATGAAAACCATAGAAAATTATTTCTAAGTGAACAAAGCAATTTTCATATAAGAAATATCATGCCAATTTGCGTACTTTCATAGTATTACTCGATTAGAGTGCAAAAGGGAATCAAATAAAAAATTCGAGACAACAGTTTGATGATCTGCAGGAGAATGACATAAAATCTTTCTGAGAGAGTTTGATTTTCCATTTAGGATTATTTTTTTGGCACCATCTACAATATGTGAAAAAAAACATTTTGTTTCTGAAAAATGCTGGAAATTTCGGAAACTTCACTAGAACTTTTCTGCACCGTTTTGTGATTTTCATACCAGAAAAAATAATTCAAATTTCTATCTCTTACGCCTTCGGTGCTTGAAATCCCTTATCACAACGAAGACACACGGAAAAAAAGAACAATTTCAAAAGTAGTTGTGTTGCTCTGCAACATAGCTCTTTACTAATCTTTTTTTTTTTTTTTTTTTTTTTTTTGGTTATAAGGTGTCGATAAAGAGTTCTGAAATCCATATATGTTTGGCATCTATTATGGAGACCTAATTGAGTATATGGTCATTTATTTAGTTTTACTTCTTGTTATTTTGTTTAGTCCACTTGTATTTTATTAAATGGAATATTCTGTTGTTTCATGTATTATGTTGCTTTGTTTTGCTCGATATTTACTCATATTAAACTGGGGCTGGTCTTCTCTATGTCATTTTTTGGGTGTTGCGTTGGCTTTGCCTGTTTTTTTCCTTGATGTTGGGCAAGTAAATAAGGCAATGTCCTACTTCAAGTTTTTACTATTTCTAAACGAACCAGTTGTTTCTGTTTTCAGATCATCTTTTACTATTCAAAATGCTTCAGTTTTTCTGTGTTTTACCTTATTTTTAACTCTAATTTATGATAATTTTTTCTCGTTTTTCATCTTCATATTCGCCTTCTACTGAGTAAAGTAAAATTAAAAGTTCTTTATCTTAAAATATTGTCTTTTTTTTACAGCCTGTACAGTAAACTCTTTTGTACAGGCTTAGAGACCGTTTTGTCAGTACATAGTTGCTACTTGCCGAGACTAGTTGTTATTTTTTTCGTGATTTTTAATAATTATTAGTGAACTATGCCTTAACAAGGAAAATTTACTAAAAAGAGATCCTAAAACATGTCAATCCTGGTTGATTGAAATGAAAAGGTACACAAGTAAACAAAGCGGCAGCAATATTCATGAGCCAAGCATAATCTTTCGGTAAAACAGACGACTATAATGATTTAGTAGTTTGAAACCTCTTAACGAAATGCGCTTCGAATTTGCAAAAAGGACTTCAGACGTGCATAGATTAAACCCACCGATAATCCTGCATTTGGGTCCCATTTTTCCTTTTTTAGATTCATATTCTACTGTTATAATTGTCTCACTCTTTTTCTATTTTTGTCTGATCTTCAGAATGCCCTATATGTATTAGGCTGATAACGCAGATAACATTCTGATAACATTCTATAAAAGTATGTTCACGTTAGTATGTACAATGAACAGATGGCAGTTAATGGTAGTCCGATAAAATGTTGGTGTCGATCTTGTAACTAGGGTTTACTGATTTTTGAGAAAACTTGTCGTGAGAAGGAAAAGCAAGAAAACATGGCATATCTGGAATAGAAGTGTGTATGAGTTTACTTCGTTGTGAGGAAACTCGTCGTGAGAGGGGAAAGCAAGAAAACGCGGCACATCTGGAATAAAGGTGTGTATGAGTGTACTTCATTGTCAGAAAACTCGTCGTGAGAAGGGAAAGCAAGAAAATGCGGCACATCTGGAATAAAGGTGTGTATGAGTGTACTTCGCTGTGAGAAAACTCGTCGTGAGAAGGGAAATCAAGAAAACGCGTCACATCTGGAATAAAGGTGCGTACGAGTGTACTTCGTTGTGAAAAAACTTGTCGTGAGAAGGGAAAGCAAGAAAACGTGGCACATCTCGATGCTCAATGAAAACGTGGCCACAATGTCAATGCTAGGATCGAAAGGAACATTTTTAGTTACTCAAATTTCGAAAAAATTAAATTTTTCTTCAGTGTATTTGGAACGAGTGAAAAAATTATGCTGTATTTCTAAAAGCGTTTAGTTCGGTGGTTGCCATTTTATTACCCTTAACATTGATAATATTTATTTTTAGGTTTATGGAGGACTTGCAGTTAGAAGTATTGGAGTTGGAATTCTACGAATTTTCCCGTGGAATGAACATAATCACAGAAGAAGGGTTTGCGAAAATACTCTTACGGTACACTCATCTCAGGCCAAATGAGTAAGTATGAAGCTTTTTTAGGAATAGTTTATATTAGTAGAGAAAGTTCTAATACAATTATGTTTTTAAAACTTCTGTATGCAATTAACTATTGTGGCCAATTAAGTAAAATAATAAGTTTTAGTGAGAAATATTGGAGTGTTCATTACTAAAACTAAATTAAAATGTGAAACAAAATTGACAGTTTTTTTAGTCTGAAGGGGCTATATAATGCTCAGCGCTCAATATTTTCAACTTTTCTCTTCTTAAAAATACTGACGAGTCTTGACCTTATTCGGAATAAGGTATTTCACCGTATTTTACTTAGAAATGGTTGTATATTACTAGCAAGATAGGTTTGTTTTTCTATTATTTTTTCTCTCTCCCTGCTACAGTGAACGTGTTTCGTGAAAACTTAGTTTTTATGTTTTTGTCCTCTAGGCATTTTTTTTTATTTGCATAGTCACGTTTTTTTTTTATTTGCATCACAGCTCAAGTCGCCTGAAGCCAAAACAGCTGTGCATGCTCGCTTACGCAAATTTGTTTGGAAATTTACCCTTCTCTGCTGATTCTGCTCAAACGATTGATCTTTCTCCCTTCTAGGAAGTCTTTATTCCCTTGTTTTACGTCTACTGTAATAATGTCTCCCATTCCATTGGCGAACGTCCTACTGTTCGGTTGACCCAATCTGAATTGCCAGAAAGGATGGTGTCTAGCAACTTAGAGTGTTTCATACTTAAAACGCATCTGAACATTTTGACTTTTCCTTTGTGATAGCCCTAGACAGTAGGGTCGAACCAAATTTTAATATAGCTTATTCTTTGATTAATTTTAAGACTTTTTCCAAAGAACAATTTTTTTCAAGGAAAAGTAAAGAACCCGATTAAACCAAAAATGAGCAAAAATAAAATAAAATAATCTACCAAGCATAAAATTACCACAAGTCAGTATCGATAAATAAATGAAACACAAAACGAACAGAAATTGCAATAAATAACCATGTCAAACTCAAAAAGAGCAAAAACTAACATGAGTAGAGCTCAAAACCCCTATGCCTTCCCAAGTTCAGAACATAATTTGCACTAACTGAAAAAATAAATAAATATTTTCACTTTTATAACTTTAGTAAGTCAAATATTATTAACATTTTAAGGAATGAATATCAGCATATGTATATCAAACTGACAATGCACATTCATTTGTATTTTTTTCAGTAAATTGCAAATTATGTTCTGACTTTGGGAAGGCATAGGGGAATTGAGCCCAACTCATGTTAATTTTTGCTCGTTTTGAGTTTGAATCGGTTATTCATTGTAATTTCTGTTCGTTTTCGGTTTTATTTATTTATCGATGCTGACTTATGGTAATTTTACGCTTGGTAGATTATTTGATTTGCTTTTTGTTCATTTTTGGTTTAATTGAGCTCTTTACTTTTCTTTGAAAAACTTATTTTGTGGAAAAAATGTTTTTAGATTAATTTCTTCTCGTTTTATATTGACATAGTCTTTTTAGGGAAAAAGAAAATAATAATCTAAATCTTTTCAGTTTTTCTTTAAGAATTTATAGTTCGGCCTGCTATTTGTATGCTGAAGAACCTTTTTCAACAATTTTTAACAACACAACCTTTTCACAATCTAGACACAAATGGTAATGTTTAGTTTAGTTTTATACCTCCTCTAGTTGACCTGAAATAGAAAACCTGATACCCTTCGCAAAAAAAATCTATGTATGCTGGAAAGCTTGGATACACTTACACTCTTTTGATTTGGTTAAATTTCAGGAGCAAAAGTAGTAATAGAAGTAGCTCTGAAAGTTTGACCATAATACCCTCAGTCGATCTTGAGATACTGCTGAGATGTCTTTTTGGCAATTAGCAATAACACAGTGCATTTTGATTTAATCTTAAGGCAACATTTTGTTTTCTAACATAATGGGCAAATGGCATAACTGTGGGGGGGCGTGTTGACCTACGCATTAGCCCTAGATATACAGTCACAAGACTTTTCAGCTATGCTGAACAAAATAGTTATCTTAAATTTTGATCAGAAGTGTGTGGAAAATTATGAAGTGATTGTGAAAGGTCTTGTGACTGTACAGCTAGGGCTATTGCGTTATTTTAATATAGTTACAATATTGCCCAAAATTTTCGCCTCAATACCCTTAGATTTATTAGTAGTATTAATAGCACCAGTAGTGATAGTAGTAGCAGTAGGAGTAGAGTTAATAGCAATAGTCTTAAATTTAGTAGCAGTAGTAGTAGTTGAAATAATAATAATAGTAGCAGAAGCAGTAGTTGTAGGAGTAGAAGTAGTAGTATTATGATGCAAATATTGTCTTTTGGTTAGTTCAACATCCCCCATAAGAAGTAGATAACTTCGAAGACCACACTGCCCTTCCATGACGAAAGTATAAAACTGTTGATTATCTGATAAAACTGATTATCTGTTATATATGTTTATAAAACTGTTGAGTTTTACTGCTGATGATGAACACTGTATATGTGTTCGAAATATCCAGTAAAAATTTTTTATATGTGTTCACTGTCAATTAAAAGGTTTCATCCCTATTTTGAACTGTTATACTTCCCCCACAAGAAGCGTTGTAAGTTTTAATTTCACATACGAAACTGTTCCTAAGATATTGCTGATACCTTTGACAACCTGCATACGGGTGGCAGGCTGTCCGTACTACAGAAATTTTCAGAAATGTTCTCTGAAAATTTCACCTTCATACCCTTAGGCATAGTTGTAATAGTAGTTACAGGTGTAGTCTAACTACTCAATACAATTAACCCTTGTTATGATATCGTCGATTTGCTCTTTTTAACTTGTATAGTCGTATACTTTTTGAAATTTTCTTCTTAATACCCTTAACCTTACAAGTAGTTGCGATAGAAGTAGTAATTGGAGCAATAGTAATAGTAGTAGAACTAGTAAATGTTGCAGTAGCATTAGTATTAGTAGTAGTGTGCACATATTGCCTTTTGGTAAATTGATCATCCCCTTTAAGAATTCTCTGAGAGTTCCAACTTAATATACAAACCAATTCTCAAGACACGCTATTTCGGCAATCTAAATGCACATACTGTCTTTTGTTAGTTTATATTTTCCATCTTTATTCCCTCGAATTTTATCTTCATTGACTTAGCCTTAGTAGTACTATTACCACAGTAATTTCGGTAGTGGTAAAAGTTGTTACAGTGTAATATTAGTAGTAATAGTAGAAGTAGTAGCAGCAGTATTATTAGCGGCAATAGCATGTACATATTGCCTTTTGGTTAGCTGAACGTCGCTTTCATGATGCCCTAGAAGTTTCACCTAGACACGTTAAGCCTTTCCAGAAATATTCTGGTTGATATGCGCTATTGACAGCCTTTTGATGCCTTTTCACCTTAATACTCCAATCTTTACAAGTTGTTACAATTGAAGTAGTAGTTGGTTTAGTTTAGTAGCATTAGTAGCATAATGAAAAGTAGGAGTGGTATTAGTGTTATTAGTGATAATCATATATTACCTTTTTGTCAATTGATCTTCCCCTTTAAGTATTCTCCGAAAGATTCAACTTAATACCCAATTCAATTCTTGAGATGCGCCCTTTTGACAATCTACATGCACATAGTGTGTTTCAATTTAGTTCAAATTCCCTCTCAATAATCTGTCAAATTTTCACCTTCATACGTGTAGCCTTAATCCTACTAGTATCATAGTAGTAGCGGTAGTAGTAGTAACAGGAGTAGCAGCAGTATTAACAACAGTAGTAACAGGTACATTTTGCCTTTTGGTCAACTGAACATCCCACTCATGATGCTCCTGAAGTTTTCTCTTGGTATGATATGCTGTTCCAAAGATATTCCTGATACGCCCGTATCAGCAATCTGTATACACATAGTATGTTTTGATTTAGTTCAAATTTCCCCTCAATGTTTCTTCAAATATTTTTTTAAATATCCTCAGCCTTAGCTGCAGAAGTATTAGTTTTAGTGATAGTAGTAGTAGTAGATATAGCACTTGTGGTAGAAGTGGAAGCAGCAGTAGTTGTAGTAGTTGTAGCGTGCAAATATTGCCTTTTCGGTCAATTGATCATCTCCCTTATCATTTCCTGAAAATTCTAAATTAATGTACTCAGTCATTCCGAGGGACAAACTTTTGGCAATCCATATACACATAATATGTTATGATGTAGTTCAAAACTCCCCTCAACATTCCCTGAAAGACTAATCTTAATCCCTTTCGTATTTTGGGAAAGTCTAAGTCAAACATGCATACCTCTTCTTAATAACATATGCTATATGTAAACAATGAACAAATTGCATAGCTTGCAGCCCTTGTCCTGAAGCCTCGGAGGGGGGGGGGGCATCCCCAAACACATAATTTCTGAGCTTTTCAACAATGCTGAAAAAATTGATGTCTCAAAACTTTGTTTGGATGGTTGTTTTGGAAAATGATAAGCGTGGAGGGGGGGAGGTACCTCTGTCAAATCACTTTGACTCTTAAAAAGGGGACGATAACCTCCAATTTAAAATCAAATAAGATCCATCTGAGGTTAATTCAACCACCCATTCCATAAGAACCTTATATGCCTCAAGGGCAAAACTTTAAGCCCTTGCTCCAGGGTTCTGGGGGGTTGCTCCAACCTTGTAGGCATTGTCATATGTTCTTTCGACTATTTTGAACAAAATTACCATCGCACAATTTCAATCAGACACATTTGGTGAAAAGAGGGGTAGCTGTGGCTAGTTGACCTCTATCACTATTTGCTCCTAAAAGGGAACTAGAACTTCCAATTTCAACCAAATGAGCCACCTCTAAAGTTTATACAACCATCCTTTCCGTAAGAACCTTAAATGCCCCAGGGGCATAACTTACAACCCTCGCTGTTAGGCTCTGGCTAGCGGCGCTCTGATCACTTTGACTCTTAAAAAGGACATTAGAACTTCTGAGTCCAATGAGTCTCCTCCAAGGCAAATACGACCACCCTTGCTAGAAGAACCTTATATGCCCTAGGGCTACTGTTGGGCGATATCTAAATTAAACGATATATCGGAAATTTTACTTTCGATGTTCAATATTTGATGTATCGATTTTGGTATTTCTGATCAATTTTTTGCTCATATTAACTTTGGGGTTTGGCAAAATTCAATAACAACATTCGCAAATAAAGAGTATATTGCACATTTTGATTTAAATTTTAATTGTACATTATCAATTTTTAAATAAAATCAATAAATTTCCATTACATGAATGAACCCTAATTTCGAATTACTCGGGCTCAGGATAAAGAAAAATAAACTACTGGCCTTGAGATTTGGTTCAGCCTTTCAGTGATTAAAAAAAAAACTTTTTTTTCGAGTGAACGTAAGGAGCAACATTAAAACTTAAAAAAAAAGAAACTTTGTCATATGTAAGGGGCATAACCCCCCTCCCCTCTATAACTCGCTCTTTACGCCAAAGTTTATTTTTGTATTTTAAAAATCACCTGACTCTAATTTAACGGCTCTTGTGTTTAAAGATTTGTTCTTAAATAATTGGGACAAAAAGTTAAAATTTGCGTAAAGAACGAGGTATTGAGGAGGGAAACCCCCCTCATACACAGGGTAATTTCTATCCGTTTTAATGTTGCTCCTTGCTTTAAGTTGAAAAAATTAGTTTTTTTTATTTAAATTCTGATCGTTTTTCAAATAGTTCTGGAAGATCCACCTTTTCTCTCCATTGAAAATCTACCCAAAAACTTTTGGAAAGTTTCTCCCGCGTAAGATCCCATCTCCCCCCCCCCCAGACAGTTCCATTCCTGCTGAAAATTTTCTATTAAAAAAGGGTTCTTACGGCAATTCCGTTTTGAAAAAAAGACTGGTTTTTCTTATAATTTTTAATTTTTATCCTGCGGAAATTCACCTCCTCCACGAAAATATTCTCCAGACAGCTTTAACTCCTTTAAAAATTTTACCTGGACTATTTCCCTGGAATATATTTAAATATAAAATTGAATTTATAAAGAGAAAGTAGATCAAATAAAATGAATTCGTAAAAGAATTCTGGTAAATTTCCCTGTGTATAGTTTCCCTTTGAAAGCTCGTCCCCAAAAACTTCCCTCCTCATGGAAAATCCTCCCCTTGGAAAATATCCCCCTCAGAAAGTTCCTCCCACAGAGAAATCACCCGCTACCAAAAATGTGCTTGGTTTTCGGGGGTGGGGGGGGGCTTAATGCCCTCCATCACTTTCGACGCTTAAAAATTAGAAGTTTCCAATTTTCAACCAAATGAGTCTCTTCTAAAGTTTTACAACCATCCCTTCCATAAAAACCTCTAATTCCCCCACGGCATAACTTACAACCCTCAACCCCAGGCACTGGTGGTTTGTATCAACCCCAAAAGTCTTGTTATATGATCTTTGGACTAATTTGAATAAAATGACTGTCAAAATAAATTTTGAATAAAAATTTTTTTATTCGATGCATTTCGGGAAAACACGACGTGTTGAGGAGGGGTAGTTGCCCTCAGATCACTTTGGCTCTTAAAGAGGGTACTAGAAATTCAGATCACCAAACCAATGAGTCCCCCCTAAAGTATATACGACCACTCTTTCTATAAGAACCTTATATGCCCCGGGGCATGACTTACAACCATTGCCCCGAGAGCCGTGGGGGCGGGATTGTCTTCCCCAAAGATATAATTATCTGGACCCTTTTACTACTATGAACAATCTTGCTATCTCAAAATTTTGATTGGTATCTTTGGGGAAATGATGAGTGTGGGGGGGGGGACTGGTTTCTCTCAAATCGCTTTTGACTCTTAAAAAGCGCACAATAGCTTCCAATTTCAAATCAAAAGAGCCTCATCTGAAGTTTATACGACCACCTATTCCATAAAAACGTTATATGCCCTCAAGGAATGACTTTATCAGCAGGGTACTGGGGGGTTCTGTTAACCTTAGAGGCATTGTTATATATATCCTTTCGACCATTTTGAGCAAAATCGCTACCTCACAATGTTAATCAGATTCGTTTGATGAGTAGGGTTAGTTGTGGGGGACTTGCTGCCCTCCATCACTTTTGACTCTTAAGAGGGAACTAGAACTTCCAATTTTCAACCAAATGAGCCTCCTCCAAAGTTTATACAACCATCCCTTCCATAAAAACCTTAAACGCCTCCGGGGCAAAACTCACAACCTTCGTCCTGAGGGTTATGGGGGGTTGTCATCTTCAAATACGCAATTTCCAGAGTCTTCAACTACGTTGAACAAAAGGGAATTTTTTGGAGAATTGGTGGGTATGTGGGGGGGGGGATATTCGCCCTCCGATTACTTTTGACTATAAAAATGGACACCAGCCCTCAAATCACTTTCGACTGTTAAAAAAGCCACTAGCCGTTTCAATTTCCAATCGAATGGGTCCTTTTTGAAGTTTCTACGACAACGCTTTCTATAAAAGTCTTATATGCCCCCAGGGCATAAATTACAACCCTTGCCCTGAGGGACGGGGGGATTCGCCCTCCTCAAAGACGTAATTTCTGGACCTTTCAACAACGTTGAACAAAATGGCTATCTCAAAATTTGGATTGGGTGTGTTTCGGAAAACGGTGGGCGTGGGAGGTGAGTTAGTTGCCCTCTAATCACTTTCAACTGTTGAAAAGGCACTAGCCGTTTCAGTTTCCAATCGAATGAGTCCTTTTCTACGACAACTCCTTTGATACTAAGTGCCCTGGTCTAAGACAACAAAAAAATAATAAATAAATAATGCGTTGTGCCAACAACGTCCTTTACTTAGGCAGCGCTATTGCACTGCCTGTAATATGCAGTTGTTCAATCCAGTGTTTGAAACTATCCTCTGAAAATTCATTTGGACAACTTCTAGAATATCTTCTTCAACTTTTTGAAGTGCCAGCGCTTCACAGCCATACTTGACAACTATCAGTATTGACATTTCTAGTACAGAAATGTCAATACTGACATTTATACGCTTAGTAATTATGATGGTAATGAAGAGTAGGAAATGAGGATTAAGATGCAATCGTATATTGTAATTTGTCAATTGGTTTCCACTCTTCCTTTCCTTTAAGTACATTTGTTTAAAATATTTAGAAAATGGTTAAATAGTTTCTAGATTCATCAATTCAAAATAATCTTCAACTATTCGGATCTAAACGGTCTAGCCGTTATGTGGTGCCCGGATACACTCATGAAAGTTGGACGGATTAATTCGAGAGTAGCTGGGGCTTCACCATACCAAAAGGGGTGTGTTTTTACTGACCTAGAAAGCTCAGGTGTCAGTATGAAATGTCAGTATTGACATTTCTAGTTTAAAAAAGATAAATTTCCTTAGGAATGCGCAGCATTGCATTGAACTGATTGAAAGGTCAGATTAAAGAGTTGTAAGTGAAGCATATTTTCAAAAACAAATACAACGATTTTCTCATTAGCCACGGAAGCGGAAACTCGTTCTGTTCTTGAATTAGCATTTTTAATTTTAAGTCTAATACGCTTGCTTGACCGTTATAAGAAGTGGCCCTACGATTCAATTTAATAGTGACAGAGCTACATTTAGGATTTTGCTAAGCACATTTCTCGTCCTGGTTAATGCTTAATAATTTTTGTTTTAAATTGTACAGGCGCAATATACTTTTTTCAACATAATTTTACCCACACAATATAATTTTACCAATGCAATTTTCTTTTTATTTCCTATTCTATTCAAAACCTATTCAACTGAATTTAACTTTTGAGGTCTTTCTCTTTACCGTAATGATGAATTGTTGGATTGATATTGTTGAATTCCATCAAATTATGATTTAACTCCACACATCGGAAAACTTCCTAAGACATTTTCTACGGAATACCATGGAATCTACTAATCAAAAAGTTTCTTTTTTTTTCAATGATAAAAATAGTTTTCGTTATTTTGCATTAATTCTTTAGTATAACAGTCTGTTTTTTATTTCAAAATCGATTTTTTTTAGTGTTTTTTTTTGTTCTTTTTTGTTTTTTAGTGTCATACCTTTATGGTTACTTAGTGATAGTGACTTGTTTACTGTTGTGTTTTCTATTGTCTTTGTCGTGTCTGACCTTGAAAATTGACTGTGCTGTATGACTCCCCACTTTTTGACCCTTTCCCCTCCAGAAAAGGAAAACATATTTCAAACATTAGGCTCCATAGAAAGTGGTTCAATCCCACTTTCTATGGCTATAATGTGAGAAAGGTTGAGAAAGGCTAGGGGATATTCTGCGGATGGAGGATGACAGATTGCCAAAGATTATTCTTTTTGGCCAACCGCCGTGGGCTAAATGCATAGCAGTTCGTCCACGGTTGGGGTTGGAGGATATCGTAAAGAAAAACTTAAGGTGAATGGGAGCTTCCTCGGAGGTTGTAAACAGGGAGGCTTTGAATAGATTGGGTGGAGCCAGGGCGTGCGTAGCTGCGTTGGCATCAGGCGACTTGACGCCGTAGGGAGTTATTAGTAATATATATGTAATTTCATATGAAAGAAAAAGAATTTTCTTGTACATAATTTACCCCATTTTGTCCCGACAGCTTACTGTGTTCTTTCTAAATAGATTTGCGTAAACTTGTTTGCTCCCAAGCATTTTTCTTTCTTGCTAATGAGTTTTCAGCGCCTTCTCGTTCTTCTAAGCAGTATTCTTTTCTCTCTAGAAAAATGTCATAGGTGCACACAGAAAGAATCAAGTCAAGGATAACTTAAGACTGGAGAAGCCGATATTCTTCCTACTCAGTCTAATAAGAAAACATTTAATATCCTAAAAACAGCAAATCAGTTTTACAGTTAAAACCGATAATGTTTTTTAGTTTTACAAAAAAAAAAAAATAACGTTAATATTTTCTGAAGGGTACAACAGAATGCGTCCCATAGTTTTGGGAAAATCCGCCCTATTGTTTCTTTTTTGGATTTTTTGGTTTGTTTGTGAGATAGAAAGGTTGTTTTATTGGAATCTCTAAAAAATACATTTGCTTTAGTTACTTGTTCCATAGTTTATATGATGGATAGGTAGTCTAGTGTCAAACAAAGCTTTTTTAAAAAATTTTGTTCTTGGGTGTTTTCTTATTCTTTCTGGCGTAAAATAATAAAAGATTTGAACTTCGAGCTTTCTAATTTTTCAGGGCGAGTTTATTTTTAAGGGCTTAAAGATCGAGTATTTTATTTAAAAAGGTTGTTTAACTTTTTCTTTGTTTAAATCGCTAAAGATTTATTTCTATTTGACAGTATTTACACTTTGTCAAGTATGGATATTCCACTCAAAGGAATATAGGTAGCAAAATTTGTCGAATTACCCTTCCGAAATACTATAATATAATAAAAGTTTCATCTCTAGAATCAGCCCAAAAACAATTCCAATAATTGAATTTTTGTATGGAAAATCCTTAATTTTAAGCCAGTACAAGAAAACTTTTCCGCTAAACATAGAGAATTCAGATTGCAGTTAATGCTATTTTTTATATATATATATATATATATATATATATATATATATATATATATATATATATATATACCCAGAAAAAAATATTTTGTTTCATCGAGACCCATATACCCGGATTCTCTTTCTTTCTTTCTTTTTCTTTGTTTTGTAGAGAAAAAGGGTTGTATCAAATGCACACAGTTTTTCTTTACAAAAAACCTTTATATTTTTTTTATTCTATTATTTGAATAAAGCTTTTTTACATTATAAAAAATTTCCCCCAGCTTTATTTTTATTTCTTTAGGTCCTAAATAAAAAAAAATGAAGTTTTATTTTTTTAGGCTGATTGACAAGTTTTCTTGTTTTTATTTTTTCATTAATTAATGGAAACATCAAACTTGCTGCTAATTTTTGGTCTATAACTTTTGCTAACTTAGGAGATACCAGTGAGAAGAAAGTTGCATTAGAAATCATTTATGACAGTAGGGAATCCCCAATAAATTTTTCATATGTGAAGCCGCATATAACGGAGTGAGCAGAGTTGAATCAGAGTATAAAAAAAAACAGAAAAATTCTTAGCTTCTTTAAAACACAAAAATCGAAACCAAAGAGATTATTTTCTATTGAAATTGTGAAACTATAAGCCCTTTTATGGATGGCAAGGCCATCCCTAAAATTAGGACGTTTATGCTACAAATTTTGTATCTTCGGACCTAAAAAATCTGAAGATACCTTTGGCAGGGGGTCATGATTCTTCATGTATGGTGTTTGCAGATACTTTGATTGTTTGCATTTGATACTTTGAATATTTGTGGTGTTTGCAGATACTTTGGTGCTGATTCTTCATGTTTGGTATTTGCAGATATTTTGATTTTTAGTATTTGATACTTTGATTGTTTGCATTTGATACTTTGATTGTTTGATTATTTGTGGAGTTTGCAGATACTTTGGTGTTTATTCTTCATGTGTGGTGTTTGCAGATACTTTGGTTAGCTTTTCTTTTTGATAATCGATTTGAGGTGAACTATGTACAATATAATGAAACTGTGGTCAACAAACCAAGTCAGATTGGAAAACAAAAAATGGTAAACATGCATTAACGCGTGACAAAAAAAATGAAGAATGACAAACAGTTAAATATTTAATGTGTATTTTTCTGTGATATTGTAGTATTTCTTATCTCGATTGCGTATGTCATATGCCAGGATTTGGCGAGATTTGTGTCTACAAGTTCTTTTGCAGACATATATACAAACGAGAGAGGACTAAAGTGGCCCTTCTCTAGATGAGTTGAACATTAGTGGCCTAAGAATCGCTGTTTTGATATTTTAATTCTCTCATTGGAAAATTCTCCTCCTCCCTCCCTCTATCCCACCCCTAAAAAAAGAAAAAATACAGATTAAAAAAATATCTCTGCCCTTGATATTCTTGCGAAGGAACGTACAGTTTTTGCGTGGAATAACTAAATAAAAATCTGAAGGATATTAATCAAACAGTTCGTGGTAACGAACTGTAGTAAGGAGCGACCCGGCTCAAAAGTAAACGAAAATCTAAAAAAAAACGGAATTTTTATACCCAAAGATACATAAAAACGAATCGGAATTTTATGCTGATTTTAAATATATAATTTTCATCAAATTTAGTCTTTTTCATCAAAAGTTATGGGCCTGAGAAAATTTGCCTTGTTTTGGAAAATAGGGAGAAACATCCCCTAAAATTCATACGATCTTAACGAAAATCACACCATCTTATTCAGCGTATCAGAAAACCCTATCGTTAAAGTTTCAAGCTCCTATCTACAAAAATGTGGAACTTCGTATTTTTTGCCAGAAGACCGATCACGGGTGCGTGTTTATTTGTTTTTTTTTTTTGTTTTTTTTTTTCCAGGGGTCATCGTATCGACCGAGTGGTCCAAGAATGTCGCAAGAGGGCTCATTCTAACAGAATAAGTTCTAGTGCACTTTTTAAGGGACCAAAACAATTGGATGGCACCTAGGCCCCCTCCCACGCTCGTTTTTCCCCAAAATCAATATTTCGGATCAATATTTTGAGATAGCCATTCTGTTCAGCATAGTCAAAAAACATAATAACTATGTCTTTGGGATGACTTACTCCCCCACAGTCCCCGGGGGAGGGGCTGCAAGTTACAAACTTTGACCAGTGTTTACATACAGTAATGGTTATTGGGGAGTGTACAGATGTTTTTCAGGGGGATTATTTTGGTTTTGGCGGGGGCTATGTGGGAGGATCTTTCTTTGGAGGAATATGCCATGGGGGAAGAGAAATTGAATGAAGGAGGCGGAGGGTTTTCTACCATTATTATAAAAAAAAAAACAATGAAAAAATAAATATGAAAAAGTTTTTTCAACTGAAAGTAAGGAGCAGCATTAAAACTTAAAACGAATAGAGATTATTACGCATATAAGGGGTTCATATCCTCCTAAATACCTCACTCTTTACGCTAAAGTATTTTTAGTAATTTCAACTATTTATTCTACGGCCTTTCTGATTCAGGGGTCATTCTTAAAGAGTTGGGACAAAATTTAAGCTTTAGTGTAAAGAGTGAGGTATAAAGTTCTAGTTGCCTTATCAAGTAAACGAAAAATCGGAGGGCAACTAGGCCTCCTCCCCCACCCCTTTTTTCTCAAAATCGTCTATTCAAAACTAAGAGAAAGCCATTTAGCCAAAAAAAGTATCAATATGCAAATTTCATTTTAATAATTTATGTGCTGAGAGTCAAAATCAAATATGCATTAATTCAAAAACGTTCAGAAATTAATTAAAAAAAACTAGTTTTTTTTAACTGAAAGTAAAGAGCGACATTAAAACTTAAAACGAACAGAACATACGCTCTTTACGTTAAAGTTTTTTACTGTTAGATAAAGTAGAATTGAGAGAAAGAGTCTAACTTTAGCGTAAAGAGGGGGGCGTTGAGAAGGGATCAGCCCCTTTCATACACGGAGTTATTTCTGTTCGTTTTAAGTTTCAATGTCGCTCCTTACTTTCAGTTAAAAAAACCAGTTTTTTTATTTAATATCTTAAAGAAACTGCTCCTAGACGTTCTTTTATTTTATCTAATCTTACACGTTTTTTCGTGATGTACAAGGCTAATGTGGCTCAATGTTTGTCGCTACTTTCGCTTTATATTAATTTCTTATTTTTTAGATATGATGATTTTCTCGAAAGACTTGCAAAAAGAGAGAAATATGACATGGGTATAACTTTCACGGATTTCAAAGAATTTTTCCAGTTCTTAAACAACCTGGATGATTTTGCAATTGCTATGAGGATGTATACACTGGCTGATAAAGCTATTTCAAAAAGTAAGGGTTTTTCTATGGTTTGTATATTTTCTACTCATTTGAGAAAGACATAAGACAGATAGTTTGATTGTTTCTCGATTCTTATAATTCTATGCAACGAATTGGTATATCTAATAAGAAATAACAGTTTGAGAATTTCTTGGCCTATGATTGTATGTGATCACTTTCCTGATTTCAGATTTTTTTGAATTCATAACCTTTGAATTTTAATAGCACGGGAGTGGTAGTTATTTATCCTAAATCTGGGTGAAATAGATTTAAATTGTCAATATTTTTCTTCACTGGAACCCAAATTTAAAATATGGACAAAAACAAGTATCACTACAAAATTTATATTTTGAAAACTAATAGCAAGAATTTTTGTTTAAAAGATAAGCCATTGATGAGAGAATTTAGAAAAAAACAAATGCTAAAGAGGTCCTTGTAAGGCTTAATGCCTAGTATAAAAGTAATAAAATAATGACACGAAATATGTGTTAACCCCCCAAATAACTATCAATGGTAAAAAAAGGAAGTAATAGTAAACTGAGAGAAATTTCTGCTACCAATACAAATATCAACAAATACACATCGAGGAAAGAAAACCATATTGAAAAGAAATTCTTTCGCATATCTCTTGAACTCAGAACATGAGTGGCATTTCCGAGCATCCAAGAGTGCCCTTTCCGAGTTCAATACAAATAACTACAAATACACATCGAGGAAAGAAAACCATATTAAAAAGAAATTTTTTTGCATATCTCTTGAACTCAACACATGAGTGGTATTTCCGAGCATCCAAGAGTGCTCTTTCCGAGTTCAATACAAATAACAACAAATACACATCGAGGAAAGAAAACCATATTAAAAAGAAATTCTTTCGCATATCTCTTGAACTCAACACATGAGTGGCATTTCCGAGCATCCAAGAGTGCCCTTTCCGAGTTCAATACAAATAACAACAAATACACATCGAGGAAAGAAAACCATATTAAAAAGAAATTCTTTCGCATATCTCTTGAACTCAACATATGAGTGGCATTTCCGAGCATCCAAGAGTGCCATTTCCGAGTCCAATACAAATAACAACAAATACACATCGAGGAAAGAAAACCATATTTAAAAGAAATTCTTTCGCATATCTCTTGAACTCAACCCATGAATGGCATATCCGATCATTCAAGGGGAAGCTGTTACAGCCGTTAAAAGCTAGAATTTTGGCAATTTTAATCCAAACATGGCACGGAGTCCCAGAATGTTGAAAACGGCTATAAACTGGATGGTGTAAATAAATGGAAAGATACTCAGCGAATGTTGGAAAGGAAGACAAAACTATCTGGAAGTATAGTAGGTAAATTAAAATGTGAATATGAAACTGTAAATATCACCAACTGATGTGAAACAGCAAGTGTCTTTTAGAAGTCCAAATCGAATCAAAATAAAAATATTTTATTTTACTAGAAAATTGGCCCTCTTGTCAGAAATCTGGTATTCTAAGTGAAGATAACTATGGAAACGTTATAAGCCATACCGTCTGACGATAAGAAATAGAAGACTAAGTTAGTTTGTAAAACACGTTTAATGCATTTAACGTTAGTTTAACGCAGTTGGGAAAAAATATACTTCAGCTTTTTAGCGCACAGAAATTCCTAGGATTTTTTTTTCATTTTTTGTGGTGCTGAAACGGCAAATCACTTTTAGTTCAGTCAATGAAATCATGAATAATGATCTCTTGACTAGCATTAGGTCTATAAGGTGTGTGAACTATCACTACATTTGTACAGGCTTTTGAAACTGAATTTAAAAAATGAGATACCAAAATACTTAAAAATCTTGTAGATTAATATACAACCACTGACTAACCCTTTCAAGCAACTCAAATGATATTGGAAGCTAGTTGAATTTCAGATCGTTCATAGGTAAACAGAGTGATTTCGTCAGCAATAGTATCAAGTTCCTCATGAGATACAATACCAATTTGTAATTCATACTGCATTGATTTAGAACCCTTATCTGAGTAATAATTTTCGATTTTGCTCCCAACATCTGACAATGGCCCTTGAACTTTGTCTTAATACTAACCTGTCACCAACCCTGTGTAAGGTGGCTTTTGCACTACGTACGTAATTCTCTGTGCAAAGTGATTAAGCTGCGATAAGTTAAGAATAAACTTTCACAGTTCAACAAGTTTTTTCACACCTTAGGTTAACAAAAATACTTTAAATTATTATAATCATCCTCTTAAAACACGTCAATCATCTCGAGAAAACTGTTCAAGTTCATCTCGAGAAAACTGTTCAAGTATGAAAATGTAGATCGCAGATGTACATTACAGCTTAGATCGAGCGCGAAAAGTTATCTAGGAAAGTGTTATTAATTATTTTCAACATTTATTAAATACTAATTCAAGAAGTTCGATTTGTTACTGATCTTTTGGCTTTTTCTTAAAATTAAACCTACGTAATATAAAATTCCAAGGAGAGCTCGAGTCTCCTTGGCATTGTCTACGCTACGAAAAAATGTGCTTCGTAACATTAAATAACGTAACGTAAAGTCTTTAGTTATGCTAGCGTGAAAGGTTTCACGGTGTAGTGTGAAAAAACTATAATTGCCTAGCTTTATGATAAACTAAACATTTGGCAGCTACAATGAAGGCTTCAGTGTACAATTTACGATTCATTGAGAGTGTACAATTCCGTTTTTCTCTGTTGCTTCTTTCATATGTGTGTCGTCTTTTGAATTTCATGTACAGATGTATCAAACAGTTCGTGGTAGCGAACTGTAAGTAAGGAGTGACTCTGCTCAATAGTAACCGAAACTCTAAAAAACAGAAATTTGATAACTAAAGGAACATCAAAAGAATTGGCTTTTCATGCTGGTTCTAATTATATAAAGTTGATTAAGTTTTTTGTTACTCGCTAAAAGCTACAAGCCTGAGAAAATTGGCCCAATTTTCGAAAAAAAAGGAAACATCCCCCCAAAAGTCAAGTTACCTTAATGAAAATAACAGTATCAAATCCAGCATATCAGAGAACACTACTGTAGAGGTTTCAAGCTTCTATCTAGAAAAGAAATGTGGAATTTTGGATTTTTTGCGTGTGCATTTTTTTTTCTCAGGGGTGATCGTATTGAACTAGTTGTCCTAAAAGATTGGAAGAGGGCTCATTGGATCTGAAATCAAAAGTTTCAGTGCCTTTTTTAGGTGGTCAAAAAGATTGGAGGGCAACTAGGCCTTCCCACGGCCGTTTTTCTCCAAAATCCTTCTATCAAATTTTGAGATAGCGATTTGAACATAGTTGAAAGGTCCAATAACTATGCTTTTGGGATGATATGACCCCGCAGCTCCCTGAGAAAATAGGTGTAAGTTATGCAATTCGCACATTGTTTACAAATTTTATTTGATGTTGGAAAATATACGGCAAGTTTGTGGATGTATTTTCTGCGATGGGGGGGGGGGGGGTATTTTCAACGGGGATAATTTTTTACGAGGAAGAAAGTTTCCAAAGGGAATTATCCAGGTGAAATTTTACAGGAAGTGGGTGGGGGGAGGGGAAGCGGATATCCTGGCATAGATTTTAAAAACATTCGGAAATTAAATAAAAAAAAATTCAACTGAAAGTAAGGAACTATATTAAAACTGAAGGCGAACGGAAATTACTCCATATATGAGGAGGGCTGTCCCTTCCTCAACCTTCGCTCTTTACGAAGCACCTATCTGGAAAAATGTGGAATTTTGTATATTTTTTTTTTTTGCCAGAAGAACGATCACGGATGCGTGTTTGTTTTTGTTTTTTTCTAGGGGTGATCGTATTGACCCAGTGGTCCTAGAATATCGTGAGAGGCCTTAATCAAACGGAAATTGAAATTTCCAGTACCCTTTATAAATTACCAGAAAATTGGAGGGCAACTAGGCCCTCCGCGCCCCTTTTTCTCAAAGTTGTCCAATCAAAATTTTGAAATAGCCATTTTGTTCAGCATAGTTGAAAGGCCGACTAATTATGCCTTTGGGGATATCATGCCCCTCCTCACAGCCCCTAGGGAAAGGTCTTTGTTACAAAATTTGCCCATTGTTTACGTGTATAGTATTTGTTATTGGGAAGTATGCACACATCTTTCGGGGGAGGGGTGGAATTATCTGTTGGTTTTATTTTCCACGGGGATAATTTTCCGTGGGCAGGGAAGTTTTCAGGGGTTAATTTTTCAGGGGAAATTTTAAACTGGAGGGATTATTCAGAATCCCTATACGAGATTTTTCTTATGTCTTGCCTTCTCCTTGCTGACTCAATTTTACGCGTGGAGATGTTAAGGGTAATTGTCCGAGATAAATTTTCACAAGGATTGAAATGTCTAGAGAACAAATCCTTGAAGAGGAGGGATTTTTCGTAGAGGAGTAGCCAGATTTCCTGGAATTACTTAAAAAACGATCAGAGATTAACTAAAAAAACTAAGTTTTCTCAACCGAAAGTAAGAAGTAACATTAAGACTTAAAACGAACAGAAATTATGACGTATATCAGGAGGGTATCTCCTCCAGACCACCTCGCTCTTTACGCTAAAGTTTGAATTCTGTCCCAATTCTCTAAGAACGACTCCTGAAATACTATGTTCGTTTAATTGGAACAATAAGAAGCTTTAACAAACGTTATAACTTATACTTACGTTATAACGTTATAACGTTATTACGTTATTTACGTTATTACGTTATAACGTTAATACTTTTAAAAGTATTAGCAAACTTTAGCATAAAGAGCGAGGTGGTTTGGAGGAGTAGCCCCCCTTAAATACGAAAGAATTTCTCAAGTCTTTCTTGAAGAGTTGTGACTAAAGTCCAGCTTTAGCGTAAAGAGCGAAGGTTGAAGAGCTGCCACCTCATAAGCCATGTCAGAAAATTTCCTTCTCTCCCCCACTTTGTGTAAAACTCCCCCTGTAAAAGTCTCTCTGGAAACTTTCCTCCTCGTGGAAAATGAAGAGGCTTTCAGTCGAACATTTTTTTAAATGTAATCAAGGGTTATCTTTTCTTTTTTTTTGCGCTTTTGCTCTTTTCCCTATGTTAGACGATTATAAGTAAATTGGAATAATATCCAAATAAGTTTTTGGCTTTAGTACTTCTTGAATGTCCTAGCTGGGATACGGATATAAGTTGATTTTCCCTTAATTTTACAAAACAAACAATTTTTTTACATCTTCCTTCAATGCACTATTCTATCTTACGACTCAATCTAGAAGTCTCATCGTCACTAATTCTGCAGTTACCCCAGGGGGGGACAATGGAGAAGTAATTTTGGATTTTATAGCGAATGTTTATTTTTTTATTAAAAATGGGTGTATTTTTAAAGGTGAATTTGTCCGAGCTGTCAAAATATGCACAGGGGCAGTATTAGCACCTCACGTTGTTGATACAGTGTTTGCTCTCTTTGATGTGGATGGTGATGGAGCTCTTAGCTATAAGGAATTCATTGCCATTATGAGAGATAGACTTCACAGAGGTGTAAAGGTAGCTCCAATTTATATATTACCAATTCATTTGTTTATGCGTGTGACTTTTTATTTTCATGTTTTTATAAGCTTAATGGTATAGTAGGTCTCAATGAGGTAATTTCACTAAAACTATGACCATGTTGCAGCTATGGCGTGTCTTGTAGACTGCCTTACAATTATAACTCCTCTTATAACTCACCGTCACGAGCACTTACACACCTTGCATTATTTGCTATCCGACATAGGTTTTGTGTTTGAAAAAACCTTTAAGAGAGATTTTTCTCGAAAGAGATTTTCTCTTATTCCACCTTTTCTCGCCATCATCATTGACCAAATAACTTGATCTTAATGATCATTTATCAATATTTTTCTTTGAAAAAAAAATTTCGCACGCTGATCAATGATCTTCGCAGCGCAGGTACCGATCTCCTGATTCTCTGCCTTCGGCCGGGAGTGCAATCCGTTGTTGGGGACAAACCACCTGACACTTCTTGTGTTTTCCCCAGATTTCTCCAGGTACTCATTTGGAATTGGGTCGGCTCTTGACTGAGCCTACAGAGTCACACCGCTGACACCCGTTCCAAACCAATAACCAGCAACACAAGGACTCGAACCCCCGTCCTCAAAGACAACAAGTTTCAAGCCCAGTGCGCTAACCACTCGACCTCGTTGTAAAGTGTTGAATTTAACTTAAAAAAACCGTTTAGTTCTAATCCAACTAATCTATGTAATCAAATCCGAAATAATCATCTTATGTTTTTGAGCTCATGTAGATTTTACTATGACGAGAATTTTTAGCAAAGAGAATATTGTTTCTGCAGGGTAGTTGGACACTTCATTTTGAGTTTTTACAACATACGTTTTTTTATAGAAATGTGAATTATTTAAAATCCTCTAAAACCGGTTTTTTAGGAGATGGGGGGGGGGCTCTTTACCCCAGAGGGTCGTACTGTCTCACTGCAGGGTTGTGTTTAAGAGTGATTCCTCAAATTATAGCAATGCCCTTAAAACTTTGAATATTTATTTGATGAGAAAGAGTGAGTAAATTATCTGAAACTGATGCAATTTTACATCAATACATCGATCTATCAGCTTTGCTTAAAATTTAAATATCTTCAGCAAAAAAAAAAGTCTTCCCGAAAGCTATACTATCTGTATGTACTCATTCGATTCATAATTTTAAGATCTCGTCTCCTTTTCATTGAATGAAAGGAATCGTCATCCAAGAAACTCCTGTTGTCCATAATTAACTATCGCTTGGCTCAAAAATACCCGAAATGGTACAGAATATTTATAAGGTTATTTCGAAGTCTTAGATAGTCTCATATACTATCTTCTGGTTTTATATTTATATCCAGCCATGACTTAAATGACGTAAATTACCAGTCCTATATATAACCTAGATATGATTCATCCTGGTCTCCCGCTCATTACGTTAAAGTTTTTCCTAACCTTTGATGAGAATATCATAGACATCTATTGTAAATTGGGACTCTAGCTTAAGACAAAATATGAGGTTAGCTAAAACCACCCTCCCCTCGCTCTTAGCGGTCAAGTAATTTCATATGATGTCGCTTCAAAAATGATAATCATCCTAAAAGTGTCTTTGGAGGGGGGGGGGGGGCTCTTGATGCCAAAAATAATTTATGAAGTCAATTTTTTTAAAGGGGCGGATGCATATTAGAATTATCTTGTTTTCATGGGAAGGTGGTGCCCCCTCCCCCTCCCTTCCATCTCTATGAAGTTAAGCACATGAATGTAGCACTCTATTCGTGCATGTGCCGCTTGTTAAAATTCCATCTCTTAAAATTTCAATTTCTAGTAACAAAGGCCGCTTCTTGCAAACCACTCATTAACTTAATCGGTTTTATGCGTTTTTAAGGGTTGTGACATATTATGGGAAATATAAAGTTTATGTTTGAGTTACACCTCGTATGTAACATTCTGAACAACATTTTCTTAAGGTCTCTTCCATACGCAGTATTTCAGGGTACTTCAACGGGTGACACCGAAAAAAAGACTCCCCAAAGTGTAGTTAAGAAGAAATCATTATAATAAATAACCCGTCTATTTATTTAATCTGAGGAATATTGTTATGTGCTGTGTAAAATTCGTTAAAAACTGTCCATTGTTTTCTATTATTCTTTAAGCTTACGTGTTAAGACAGATTACGGATTAAGACAGAGCCTAGTATCAGTAAGCCTCATGATTTGTTGGTCTCCTTAAGAGACTTTTTACTTTTAGCACAAAATTTGGTAGCGTAACGCTGCTCGATCTTTGATCCCATTTTTTCCTTGACACGGTCGGCACCCAGAGGTTCACAATAACTGAGGTCTTGCCGCTTCCAAAGCTGAAAGAGCATTGAGACTGAGACAGATTTTGTGGCAAAGCTTAGCGTTTCACTCACCTACTCCAAGTGGTTCGGTCGTATTCCGATCAATAGGAGTGAAGGGGGAAATTCGATTGCATTATTTCCAGAATTTCCTGTAAACTTGTTTACAGGAAACCTGTTTTTTTTTCTTATGTAGGCAACAATGGTGTAAAAACAACAAAATAAGTTTGACTGGCTAAGTCAATAGAGCGTCAAATATAATCGCAGCATCATGTGCTTTTTTCCCTCGGTAAAAAGTACTAATGTTGAGAATACATTCCCTTTGGGCAAAAATGGACCTGTGGATGAATAAAGAATTCAGGTAAATGTAGGGGAATTTTTCTTCGTAAGTGAGTAATTCCAATTTATTTGATCTTATGTATAACCTGCCACTGTCTGTCGAATGAACAAATCTAATCTAGTCACTGGATTTAACTTCAGGAAAACCAAGGGTTCTAAGAAGAAAGAAAGAGAATTTCTATGAGAGAATAATATAAGAAAGAAAGAAAGAAAGAGAATAATATAATCATATTATATCCTTGTAACTTTTTCTCTCTCTTTTAGTCTTCAATGAAAGCCGAAGGCTGGGAAGCATTCAAGCACTGTTTGAAGCAAGAAATGAGGTCTGTACTCTGATGCGGCAGGATGCGTACTATGTGATTTGTTCTAGTCTTTATTGCATCAACATTTGAGCACGAAATTTCACTGCATAATCAGGTTCAGACTCTGAAACATTAATGTTGTTTTTCTTGGGGGATTGTTTTTTTTTTAGAAACGTTGTTTTTAACACAAGAATTGAGTGAAATTACATTAAGGTGGAGTGAATCACTACCGACCGTCGTACTTTTCATCCCAAAAACATTTATTCTACTCCGTCGAGAAAGACGGGTTTCATATACTATTGAAAGATTAACATTAATGCTAATATTTTTTTTCTGTTCATGTCATATAATATGTATATATATATATATATATATATATATATATATATATATATATATATATATATATATATATATATGTGTGTGTGTGTGTGTGTTATTTTGTCAAAAATATAATTCAAAAGTTTAAAAAAAAATTCAAGAAACAGAAAATAAAACGTGTAAGTTTCTTCATTCGTGAAATTATTATTTACTTCTTAATGTAGTATTAAGTACTACTTCAAAAATATTCCAGGTCAGTGTTAACAGGTTCCTTGATTTTTCTCAAATGAAAAACGAACTTTCTTGGCGTTACTTGATCAAAATCAGATTTTGATCCAACCATTTGTATCTGATCAAATAACTGATATAGATTCTTGCTGCAATATATGATATTTGTTTTAAGTCGTTATTTTCAAGGGAGCCATAAAATGCTGTTAGACGGCATTGTTTCCTTTCGTCAAATACCTACAGTCAATTAATTTCACCTACAGTCGTTAGCAACAAACTGGCACCTGAACACGCCTGAAGTGCTAGTAAGTATAGGGTTGCTGATAGTATTTTGTGAAACTTATTCGAGATAGACAAATTTTTAATCTAAAATAATTTAATATCATTTTTGATCAAACGTGCTAATTCCCCTAGTGGTTCTTTTAATACACGGCGTGTCTCATAGAAAACAAAACTTTTCAAAATAGCTAACATCAGTATAATGGTTATGAAACTAACGATAAAACACGCATTACAGTAAAAAACCTTAGGATGCTGCACAGCTTTTTTCAGGAGGGGGAGGGGAATAGTCCAAATTTTTTTCCGAAAAGTGTCAAATTTTCTAGAATGCTTTACTGTTTTGCTTTTCTTACATAATTTTGGTCTTCTAGAGAGAGGCATTAAGCCCGGGACATATTTTTAATTTGCAGTGCGTCAAATGTCGAGTTTAATGGGATTACGAGCGTCATGCCGTAAATGATCCTGAATTTTAGTCATTGCTTGAAGTGATTTCTTCAGATTTTTTTCGCCTGAGTGCTTCAAGACTTTTATGCATTTGCAAGGTTGAATTTGAACCTCTTTTAAGCCATCAGTTGATTTTTTAGCTGCACCATACGTAAATCTTTCTAGTTCTCTGATGCATTGTCAAAACTCGGAGGATTATATCTTTGGAAGACCCGTCTTCGTTCCTATGCAGTGTACACGCACAATTTTAGGGTCTTCTTCAGTTGCCGTAAATTTTAGTTGTAAACATGTTTACTGGCAGTTAGGTCCGAATGGTCATCTTTAAATCGTTTAATCTTGCGTGTGCTCTGCTGTGGAACAAGCAACAATCAATGCTACATAGTGTCATCAGTTAATTTAGTTTTTGTGCTTGTTTTTTACATGTTTTGCCCAAAAATGAATATCTGTTTTTTGTATGATATTTGTTGTCAACCAATGGCTAAAATTCACTATCATTTGCTGTGCAATATTTTGGCCTTCCCTGAAAATTTGATCATCAAAATTTGAAAAATATAAATTGAAGATAAATATTTTGAACTTATAGCGTATATAAATGTCTGCGAAGTAATACTGCCGATTATGGACAGTCTGGTTTACTTGGAGACATAGTGTTTGCATAGCGATATACATACTGTCTCACTAAAGTTCCTTATTGTCAATGATTAAAAGAGTTGCACATAGTTAATTTTACTGCAAAATGTAGCTATAAAAATTGCTAGGTTACTTTTCAATGTGTGTTTTCATTTTTTTTTTGTATATTTGTCATCCTACCCTTAAGCATTCTTAGTCTTGCGATCAAGGGAAGGGATGCTGGCTATCCCCCACGAATTCGGAAAATCACTTATGACACGAATATTTTTTTCCTATATCGTGGCTGAAACCGACCTTTCCTGTAAATACCCCCTACCAATTCAGGAATCAAATCCTGGTTACGGCCCTGATTTTTCTATTTTACAAAACAGCTTTGAAAAAGAAGCGTGTTACATGCTAAATTGATAAAGTCAGTTGATTGGTTTTTTTTAGATCAAAGCTCCAAGGTACTTCTTTGGATTTTAAGTTTGCACAGTCACACGAAAAAAAACTAATTAATAATAACTAAAGTTTAGAACTATCTATAAAAAATAATTTTTTTCGGTAAAATTGACATTTGCTACTTGCAAGTTAATATATCCTTGTAATCACTAAAATCTGTCAAGGCACATTCTCCTTGCTCAGGCACATAGGCAAGCGCCAGAGAATTCCAGACATTTTTTTAGTCAGATATGGCTTGACTATTCACTTCTTATAACTTCATTCTATCCACCTTTTTCGTTAATAACGTTGCTTAGGTAAGTGGAGAAAATCACTTGGTCGAGTTTCTCCTTACCTTATTACATAATGTTGTACCCCTCAAATAGCAATAACGAAACTAGATGTTATAAAACGAGTTTTATTAGAATTAACGCTAAAAGGAATTAATTTCACGCCTCTTCTTATAAAAACAATATCATGTGCAGTTTTGCTCTCTTTACTTGACCATGCTCTCTTATGTATAGAATAATCTAACTAATTTAGCTATTTAGAAGCTGTAACGTTAAATAACAATATCCGAAGTGTATTTTGTAATGATATTATGTTTGTTGTTTCTGTTATTTGTTCGGAATAAAACTTTGGTGAATAATTTCTTTTAGAATCAAAAGATGCTTTTGCTAACGACGTTTAGCCGATATTAAATACAGTTTTTGTAATTAATATTACCGAATCACTGCTCCAAATTTATTTGTTTTGTTTTCCAGACTGAGCTGCTATTATCAGAGATTTACTGCTAATATTTTTTTTTTGTTAATTATTTTTTCCGCTATCATGGAATTTTTTTCTATCCACTGTATGTTTCTTTTTTCATTATCAAGTTGAACCTTCTCGCGATATTCTAGTCTTTCTGTTGACGTGCCTTAATCGTTAGGGCACTCTCACATTCCTTATAGAAACTCATTTTAAAGACTCATCTAGTAGGTCACTTTCCACTGGTTGCATTTGCTAGGGATGTATGCTTCGTAGCTTACAGGAGAAACCAGGTTTGATGGGGGAAAATATTTTTATTAACACTTACTCAAATCCCACTTCATTCAGTTTTATGTACTACTAGCTGTTGGGGTGGCGCTTCGCGCCACCCCAACACCTAGTTGGTGGGGGCGCTTCGCGCCCCCCCCCAAGCCCCCCCGCGCGCGTAAGTCGTTACGCGCCATAATAGTTACGCGCCATTGTAGTTGTGTCCCTATGTCCCACCTGTGAATATAGATATATATATATATATATGGTTTTAACTACGTAAAACTTGCGAATATACAACATTCTTTGCTGTCCCATTGTCTTTGCATATAAATAGATTGTCAGGTTTACCGACTCTTGAACATGCAACATATAATGGTCCATGGGAAAACAATCTGTATTCAGATCTATACCTCATGATTCTAATGATTGCCCTTGAGCTTTGTTGATGGTGATTGCTAATCGACCATTCCCTGTCCCGGTGTCCCGGTCGTCATTTACATCCCCCTGTTTCCCCCGGTGTCCCCGTTGTAGTTGTGTCCCTGTGTCCCGGTCGTCATTTATATTCCCTGTGTCCCGGGTCCCGGTCATCATTTGTATCCCGGTGTCCCGGTCTGTATATACATTCGTTTTTTAGTTTTGTTTTTCTCCTTTATTTTTTTCCTTTTTTTTTCTTTTTTAGCTTATTTAGATTTTTAGATTTTTTAGTTTTTTTTATTAGTTTTTAGTTTTTATTTCTTTTTAGTTTTTTTGTCCCGGTCGTCATTTATATCCCCCTGTTTCCCCCGGTGTCCCCGTTGTAGTTGTGTCCCTGTGTCCCGGTCGTTATTTATATTCCCTGTGTCCCGGTCGTCATTTGTATCCCGGTGTACCGGTCTGTATATACATTCGTTTTTTAGTTTTGTTTTTCTCCTTTATTTTTTTCCTTTTTTTTTCTTTTTTAGTTTATTTAGATTTTTAGATTTTTTAGTTTTTTTATTAGTTTTTAGTTTTTTTTTCTTTTTAGTTTTTTTTTTTATTAGTTTTTAGTTTTTTTTGTAGTTTTTGCCTTTTTTTAGTTTTTTCAGTTTTGACGTCACCTGATCCAGTTTTTTCAGGTGACGTCACCTGATCCACGATCCACAGATCCACAGACAACTTATTTTTATATATATAGATAGTTTTTTTTTTTTTACTTATGTCCTGGTCGTCATTTATACTCCCTGTGTCCCGGTGCTTTGTTGATTGCTAATCGAACATTCCTTTTGTCCTGGTCGCTTTCTCTTTGAGTGTCGTCATTTATTAGTTTTTTCCTTTTTTTTTAGTTTTTTATTGGTTTTTACCTTTATTTTAGCTTATTTTTCAGTTTTTTCCTTTTTTTTAGTTTTTTTTTATTTTTTATTTTTTTTAGTTTTTTACCTTTTTTTAGTTTTTTTAGTTTTTTTAGTTTTTTAGCTTTTTTACTTTTTTTATTAGTTTTTAGTTTTTTTTTGTAGTTTTTGCCTTTTTTTAGTTTTTTCAGTTTTTTTTTTAGTTTTTTATTGGTTTTTACCTTTATAGTTTTTTTAGTTTTTTAGCTTTTTTATTTTTTTTATTAGTTTTTAGTTTTTTTTGTAGTTTTTTTTTTTTTATTTTTTATTTTTTTTAGTTTTTTACCTTTTTTTAGTTTTTTTAGTTTTTTTAGTTTTTTAGCTTTTTTACTTTTTTTATTAGTTTTTAGTTTTTTTTTGTAGTTTTTGCCTTTTTTTAGTTTTTTCAGTTTTTTTTTTAGTTTTTTATTGGTTTTTACCTTTATAGTTTTTTTAGTTTTTTAGCTTTTTTATTTTTTTTATTAGTTTTTAGTTTTTTTTGTAGTTTTTGCCTTTTTTTAGTTTTTTCAGTTTTGACGTCACCTAATCCAGTTTTTTCAGGTGACGTCACCTGACACATCCATCCATCCATCCACAGACAACTTATTTTTATATATATAGATATACTGAAATGAAGACATTTTGTTCACCTTATCACCACAAGTAACTCAATGGTAACAATGTGTCCTTTAAATCCTCAAAGCTTAGAAAAGACTGCATTTAAAATCGTGCTGAAAGGAAGTTTTTGAAGTTGCCAGCGAAATCACCAGAAAAGATGAAAACAATTTGATATTATTAACGAAAAAGTTGAGTTGGTCCTATAATTTTAGCTGGTGCTTTTTTAGAGGTTTTTGGAAGATTTGCCCTAGTGACGTTAATTTGGGCCGACAGCAATCCTGGAGATGTAGAGTAATATTTCAAATTTCCAAGTATTATTTCAAATGGATCAGTGGCTTACAAGTATTCCTTATATTCTATTTGATATTCAAACTTAATCGAATTAGTTGTAGTAGAATAGAATCCTAACAGTATTTTGGAGATCCAGATAAATTGAAACCATTTAAACTTTAATAGCTTATCAATATCTAGCATCATGGCAGTTGTGCTGATTTTTTTAGTTTAAGTTAACTTTAAAGACCCTTTTCAAAATAATGCCTGAGGAAGCGTCAAGAATTCAGCTTTTTTTTTTATTTAAACAGATTTAAAAAAAAAGCTACAACAAGAATTATTTATCTCAAGAATACTAAATTGTTGTGTGTGTTTTTTTTTAATAAAAGTATGGCAGAATAACGTTAATATATATTATAAAAAAATAAAGTTTAAGTTTGTAAGTCCAAAAATGGATATATTGTTTCCACATTATTACGTATCGCCTTCAGTTCTCAATCTTGCTTATAAATGTAGCGAGAGAAACATGATGGATCATTATTTTCAAAAACTGTCAGAGGCAACGCTAAAAGCTATAGCGTTGCCTACAGAGAAGACCCATAATATTTCAATATTTTTTTCAGAAGCATTTCAAATGGAAGGAGTGGTCGTAGAAACTTAGGAAGGGGCCCATTCGATCGGAAATCAGAAGTTTTAGTTCCTTATTTAAGAGTCAAAAGTGATCGATTGGTAAATATCCCCCCACGCCCTCTTTTCCGCTATGTATCTGACCAAATTGTTAAATAGCCATTTTTTTAAATAGTCCAAAGGTCAAATAAATGTGCCTCCGGGGTTGACAAAACCCCCTACGGTGCCGAAGAAAGGGCTTTAAGCTATACAAGTTACCTATTAGTAATATATAAGGTTTTTATGGAAGGGGTAGTCGCATAAACTTCGGAGTAGGCTCATTCGATTTGCTAGGCTGAAACCGAAAGTTCTAACTCCCTTTTTAAGAGTCAAAAGTGATCGGTAGGCAACCTGCCCCCTCACCTCACGCCTTTTTTCCTTAAATGCTTCCAAACAATTTTGTATATAGCCATTCTTTTCAAAACTGTCTTAAGGTCAAATAACTATGATTCTGGGTTTGATAATCCTCCCCAGCTCACAGAAAAAGAGCTATAAGTTATGCTAGTTGCCCATTATTAACATATAAGGTTTTTATGGAAGTGGTGGTCGTATGAACTTTGGAGGGGACTCATTCGGTTGCAAATCAAAAGTTTGAACACAATCAAAACACTATGTGCTTGCTGGTTGTGAAAAGGGAATATTAGCAATATCTAGAAAACGACTGAGGGTATTAAGTGTAAACTAAATAAAAAAAAGTTTTTTAACTGAAAGTAAGGAGCAACATTAAAACAAACAGAAATTATTCCGTATATGAAAGGGACTGTCCCCTCCTCGACGCCTCGCTCTTTACGCTTAAGTTTGACTCTTTGACACAACTATATTTTTCAAAACAAAAAGAACTTTACCATATAGAGTGAGGCGTTGAGGAGGGGACAGCCACTTTCATATACGAAATAATTTCTGTTCGTTTTTAAGTTTTAATGTCGACCCTTACTCTCAGTTAAATGAAAAACAAAAAAATTCTATTTAATTTCTGAATGTTTTTCAACTAATGCAGGTTCGAATTTGGCTCACTGTACATGAAAAAAAAAATGCATATTAATTTTGGAAGATTTATTCCGTATATGAAGAGTCGCCCCCTCAATACCTTGCTCTTTACGCTAAAGCTGTTTGCATTTTTAAAAAGCTTCCTATTCTTATTAAACGGTCCCCGTGTTTCAGTTTTAGTAAACAGTCAAACTTTCGAGTAAAGATTAAGGTATTGAGGAGGAGGCAACCCTTCATATATGGATAATTTATGATCGTTTTTCAAATAATGCCGGTAAATCTGGCACACTCTCAATGAAATATACCCCTCCCCCATCACGGAAAATTCCTCCATTGAAATTTCATCCAACGTACAGTGTACCCCCTCCCCCTCAGATTCTCTCCAGATAGTTCCATCCTCGATGAGAACCCCATTTTCCCTGTAAAATTGCTTGCGGACTATTCAGCATGAAAAATTCTCCTTAGAATTCTTTCATTTGAATATGACTTCAGTCTCTAATCGGTTTTTCATTCACTCCATAAGTGCCACTTTCCGTGAAAATTATTTCCCAGAAAGCAAAACACGTGGAAAAAAGCCCATGTATCATTCCCCGGAACATCTCCACGTGAAAAATTTGGCAAAGAGAATGTAAGACAATTAAAACGAATTTCGTATAATAATTTTGTCAAATCCCCCAGTGTAACATATCCGTGGGATATTCACCCCTCAGAAATTTCCCTCCCCAAGGAATATTTTCCCCATAGAAATCCACCCCAAGCACCCACACCCGCCAAACTAAAATGTCTGTACATTTCCCAATAACAAATACTATTCGTAAAAAAATGGGCAATTTTCATAACTTACAGGCCTCTCCCCACGGACTGTGGGGAATCTTTTTATTACTAAAGACATAATTATTTGATCATTCAAATATACTTAACAGAATGGCTCTAAAAATTTTGATTAGATATTTTTGGGGGGGATATGTGTGTGGGAGGGGCGCAGCTACGCTCCAATATTTTGGTCACTTGAAAAGGGCACAAGAACTTATAATTTCTGTTATCAAGCTCGTAACCTTCGATGGGTAAGACTAAACTTAATGAAATATATATTTGAAATCATTATAAAAATTCGATTCTTTGATATATCTATTGGTATCAAAATTCCGCTTTCTAGAGTTTCGGTAACTATTGAGCTGGGTCGCTCCTTACTTACAGCTTGTTACCACGAACTGTTCAAAATTTCAAGGTATGTTGAGAAGATGTTGAAGAGATATTTTAGGGTGACCAGCCCTTATCTTTTTAGGCCATCTTCTGCTCAAAAGTGATCGAAATTTTGAAATTTTCATTTTGCTCAAACTGGTCAAAAGGTCTAATTTCTATACATCATGAGATTCTATGCCCCGTTGATCTGGGGTAATGATTGTAAATTTAGTAATTTGCCCTTTGTTTACATGTTTTATTTCTCATTTGAAAAAGGAGAAATATTTGGTTCAAGGTGTATCCGAAAAGGCGATAGGGCGAAACCTTGGAAAATGATAAGAGGTTTTTTATACTATATCAAAAGGCACTATGTGCCTCCAGTTCACCAAAAAGGAGGATCTGCAATATTTTAAGAACAGCTGAGAGTATTGAGTTGAAACTTTGAGGACATGTTGAGATGGATATTGAAAAATGGTTAGAGGCTCACGAACTCCCTACCATGTCTTTTTAGGTGTCCTTCATCCAAGAGCATTTGATCAAAATTTCAAAATAGCGATTTTGTTCAAAATAGTCAAAGGCTCAAATAACTATGCCTATGGGGATGACATAACCCCAGCCCAAGCTTTGGAGCCGGATGCTGAACTTAATGAAACGCACTTTATACGTACTTATTGTCAGACGGACGAATCATCAGTATCTAAGGAACCACTGAGGGTGTTAAGTTGAAAATTTCCAGGGATGTTTAAGAGCTATCAGAGAGTAACCAGTCCCCCTTGTCTTTTTTAGATGCTCCCTCCCCTCATACTGATCAAAACTTTGAAAAAGTGATTTTGTTCAAAACAGTCAAAAGGTTTAGTAAATATGCCTCTGGGGGTGCAATGCCCCACTCATCCCCCAGGGTAAGCATTGTAAATTATGCAGTTTTCCCTTTTTTATATGTAGGATTTATCATTAAGAAAAATGACGATTTTTTTATTCTAGGTGTATTCGAAAAGCCTAAGGGCCTTAAGGTAAAACTTCGAGGAATATTGCGGGGCATGCTAAACTAAACCTAAAGATACTAAGTGTATCTTGTTTATCCAAAAGGTGTATATGCAATCTCACAAGAACAGCTGAGGGTATTAAGTTTAAGCTTTCAGGGCATGATGAGAAAGATGTTAAAAAGTGGTAGGAAGGCAACCTGTTCCCCACCTATTCCCTTCTTAGCTACCCTCCCTCCAAAGATTTCTGATCAAAATTTTGGAACTGCCATCTTGTGAAAAAAAATTTGAAAAGTCAAATAACTATACCAGGGGATAACTTAACCTCCAAAAGCTAATTCTGCTACTGCTAACAACTCACCTCAGCATCAAGCCGCTTGAGGTCAACACAGCAACACACGCTCCTCCTTCATCCCAATCTATTTAAAGCCTCCCTCTTTAAATCCTCTCAGGAAGTTCTCATTTCCCTTAAATATTTGTTTACGACATCCTCCCACCCCAGCCTTGTACGACCTGCTCTCCGTTTAGCCCTAGACGGTTGGCCAAAAATGACAATCTTTGGCAATCTGTCATCCCGCATTCACATCTCAATCTTCCTCTCAATATAGCCCTAGAAAGCGGGATTGAATCACACTTTTGTACGGCCTACTGTTTGAAATATGGTCAGTCTGTCGGTTATCCAAAATAATCAGTAGGCAATTTTACTGGGAAACATCTAGAAAATCTTCCCTCGTTACTTGGAGTCCCCATGTTTCAGAACCATATTTGACGGCTGTCATCATTGTAACTTTCAATATTCTAACCTTAGTTTGCAGACTTATCATCCTATTCTTCCAAATATTTTTCAACTGTGCAAAAGCATTCGAGCCTTGGCTATTCTACCTTTGACATATACAAGGCACCCACCATCCTTACTAATAATACTACCAAGGTAAGTGAAGCTATTCACTTGATCAATCTTTTCGTTACCCAACGTCACCTTTTCATCTTCACTTAATCCTAGCCTTAGGGACTTAGTCCTTTTGACATTAATTTTCAAACCTGTTCTAGTACCCTGAACTCACGATACTTCTAAACGTTCATTCATTTTGCTCAACCTTTCTAATCAGCATCAGCATATTCTAAGCCCAGAAAAGTTCGCCTTCCCCATTTGATTCCTTGTTCTCCCATTGCCTTACCTGTGCTCCTTAAGACAAAGTCCATCAGAATGATCCTTAAAAATGGGGAGAGAACACAACCCTGCCAACTCTTGATTTAATATGAAGCCAGCTACTAACTTCATTTCCTACCTTAATTGCAGCAGTTTTATTCTCGTACATAGCACTAATCACTCTTAATGTATTCGTCTGGTATACCATACAAGGATAAAACCGTCGATATGGCTATTCTATCAGCTGGATCGAACGCTTGCTCATAATCAATAAAACTGCAGACTAAAGGTGTTTGACGACTCAGGCACTTCTCAATTTTTAACCTAAGAGTGAAAATCTGGCACGCACATCCTCTACCCTTCCTAAAACCGTACTGTTCCACTCTTAATTGTCTACAGCATCAGTCTAAAAAGTATCATTATACTACTGCGGCTGCAAATGAGACTGTTTGTGACTGCAACTGCGACTAGTTCCAACTGCGACAACTTGCAACTGTGACCGTGGCTGCTTGTAACTGCTACTAAATCTATTTGCGATTACTTTCAGGCAATGTTGAGAGGATCTTGAACTTTGAAACTTTAATGTTGAAAAAACATCACTTTGATATTTTGATACTTCGATGAAAACGCACTGAAATCAAATGAACCATAATAGCAAAGAAACATTCAAAAGGTGCTAATATAAATTAATAAGCAAATCCTAAAACGAGCAAAACTTAAACTGAGTATACAAATCATACTCCAAATGAATAAAATCACGACAAAGGAGAGTTTTGCTACTGGTCCCTTCCCTAATTGTATGAGTCTAAGGCCTACTACGTATTGCGCTTTACTGAAAATGAACACCGAAAATTTGTAACAGGAATTCACCTTTGTTAACTTGTGTTTCATCATGGAAGTTGCATAACCAGTGACGATGGTGGGAAGGAGCAAGGCTAGTAGAAATTTATCAAAATGGCAGTGCTTAACGGACATGGTCAGAGAGTTAGTTAATTGTTTTAACGTGACTTATAGGCCTAAAATTACTTCTAAAGCAAAGATAAGGAATTGGCCTAAAGTCTAAAAGCCCTTGGAATAGGAAATGTATAAATATTATCATTTAAAATGTGGATGGCAATCCTTACAATTTGCCGTCTGACTCATTTAATTCAATTAAACATCTGCATAGATCAAGAGAAGATTCAAAACTTCTTTTATCATAATGCAAAAATTACAGTAGCTGATTAGAGCAGCTTTTGTAGCTACTAGAACTGAAAAAAATTAGAGAAAGAAATACTTTCAGGTGTTTTCATGTGTTTGTTACGCGTTGGAAACAAACAATGTGCTGTACAGGCTAAATGTTACCAATTTTCTGTGTCAGCCCAATCATGTAGTCTAGAATCACCACCTTGCTCCCCAAAAAATGTAAAATAGTATTGGAAGTTCTTGAAATGGAAAAAGCCAACTTGCAAACTGTTATTCTGTGACGGAATAAATCTAAAATATAAAAGGAAAAAAAATATTCAGTTTACGCCGTGGAATAAAGTAAATTATATGGCAAAAATTTGAAAATACTTTTTTTTTTTTAATGTACATAGCGATCGTTGGAATTTGTGATTTAGCTCATTCACCACTCCTGGTTATTTATCTAAAGATTTATGTAATATACTTCATATTTTACATATAGATGGGTGACGAAAAATCGTACTTCATCATAGGAACGTATAAAGATTATAGATTGGGCAATTTAACCTAGGGAAGATATGGATCATTAGCCTGTAAAAAACTTGGTAGATTAAGTAAAATATTTGACCTTGATACGGAAAAATTGATGACAGTCGAATTATCTTTATTTACCATCCTCTATATTTTAAATCCATTAAAAGCCAAAAAAGGAGCAGTATAGGGCACAGAAAAAATGTATGTAATATATCATATACTTTTTGTCTGTGGTATAGGGTCAAACAGAATCACCAATAGTCGACAACCAAAGAATTTATATAATAGCTATTTTCATAACAGTTTAATAATAATTATTATTTATATTTCATATCTCCATGTAGACTCCATTTTCTGCTCAAATAAGCTTCTTCTGGTTTGCTACTCTAGTTCTGTTCTCAAGGAAGAAATAAACGAAAAGTTTGAAAAATGAGTAATATTTTCTTTCGTTTATTTTACTTCTTAGCACAAAAACACCAAAGAATTTCACATTCCTGTCAAAATGAATATACTGGCTATGCGAATTCAGATTTATTGAGGGACAATCTTGCCCAGGAAAAGTGATCATAGGCAAAGTTGTCCTTCAATCAATCAGACTTTGTATAGGCTAACCAGTATATTCATTTTGACTGGAATGTTGAGTTCCTCGATGTTTGGCTTGAAAATAAGTCAAATTGGAATGTTCATATTTCTTATATGACAGATACTCTTGAAAAACAGCTGAATTTTATGCTTGCTGTTGCTGGGCAAAAATGGAGGGCTAGTTAAGATTGCCTCAGAAAACTATTCCTGTCCATAACATATAGAAATATAGAATATGGTCTGCCTATCTATTATTCAGCTTCAAAAAATTACTTTCTAAATTAGAATCAAAATAATACAGAGTGGCCTGAGGCTAATTACTGGTGCACTAAAAAGCACAGCCGCTACAACATTAGGTATAGGCCTAGATAAGCCCATTCACATAAGGCAATATGTTGATAAAACAATTCTTACTTCATAATATGCAGAATAATCCTAATGGAGGAACATCTATCTTCACTTCTTTCATTGTTTTACATTTTTTCTATCACATCTCTAAATATTTTGTGTCTATTTTTAGACACAATTTTTTTTGGAATGTTTTGCTCTCCAAAATGCACTGGATACTGTGCTAGAGGCTAAATTAGGCGCTTTTAGCCTATTATCCTCTCTTGTTCTATAGGTGTAATTTCTGGTCTGAAAAAAGAGGCAAGGAAGAGTTATTTCAGTCACTGTATTTTTACAACAAAAGATTCAAAAAATAATATCTTCCCAGACTTTTCAACTTAAAATGATTTGGGTTCCTTCTCACATAATGATTAAGGGCAACAAAATTGTTGACAGTAGGCCTATTGCAAAATAGGCTATTCACCACCCAATTTCTAGGAAGGTTGTTCTCACAGTAAATGAAACCTAAAACTTTATAACTTCTGCTTCAATTGTTTTTTTTTAATTTTTAGAGCCTTTATTGCATCTACAAATGTATATGTTTTGTATTTTGCTGGGCATTGTATACCTCATCACCTGATCCACCCAAATAGGAAAATTACAAACACTAGTTTTCTGTTTGAGAACTGGGCATGCAATGACATGCCAAGCATTATACTATCTTTCAGACAGCAAGTCATGCTCTTTTTATACATCCTTTTGGAGTGTCTCATTTTACACTTGAGAGAATCATCTTACTTAAAAAAATTGACTAAAAAATTCATTAGGTCTGAAGACATCTGCCCTTCTAGTTTTAGTTGTGTCAGTACAGAAAAAGCTACAGATATATGTACAAAAAGAGGGTAAAATTCTAGACAAGCTTCTTTTTGCTATCTTTGAAAGTGGTTAGGTTAAGGAAATGAAACTTTTAGGGATAGATCTACTGACTAAAGCATTTCCTGAGAAGGTGTTTTTAAATACCTACCTCCATTACTTCTTCCTTTAGAGTACATGGACCTTCAATGACTTTTAAAAATCCTAATGGTGTATAATGCTGGTAATGGAGGTATAATGCTACCTTATCAAAATTCCAATAGGTATAATAATGATAATAATAATAATTTATTTATCACCCACTTCACAAAATAGAGGTTAAGTAGAGTAAAATACAAAAGAAAAACAGCAAAAGTATAGACCTGTCAAGTAAATCTGAGACTTCTATTTCCAAGATATAAAGCCCCTAAACCTGAGTTTACCAGTATTTTTCTTGGGGAAGGGGAGCATGGTTGACTCTTGGTGTCCAAAATGGGTGTTAAGGTGAAGCTCTGAGGAAATTTAGAGATGAGTACTAAACTAAATCAAAACACTATGTGAATACAGATTATCTTAAAGGCATATCTTCAGAATAGCTTAGGGTATTAAAATTGAAACAACAGAGAATGATGATGAGGAGGACTAATTGATCAAAAGGCAATATGTGTTTGCTGCTAATACTACTACTGCTACAACTGCTTCCAAGGCTAAGGATATTAACATGAAAATTTCAGGGACACTGCTGGAAGAGCTGAATTTGCAGATGATCTGGTTATATGTGACACCACTAAAGATTTGGACCAATTGACAAACAATATAAGGCCCATAGTTTTTCACATGAAAAAATCCCTTCTGCCCCTAGTTATTTGGCTGGATGGTATGCAAATCATGTATGAAAACTCACCAAAGCTTTTGGGACTTATATTAAACCTTAACTTGACCAGGGTGAATCAAACAGAATCAGTAAAACAACCCTGTGCAAAGAGACTTTTGATCATGAAATGAATAAGAGGCACAAAATGGACCAGCTCTCCAATTGTGATGCTAGTCTTCTGCAAGAGGTTTATATGTTCTAACCATTTTCAAGAGCCCCCCAAATGGAAGTTTGAACCAGTTGAAACTTGCATGGAGCTTATTCCAGGGAAAAAGTCAAGTAATCTTCCAAGTCAAGTGCAAGCTATTTTCAAGCAAAAAAAAATGACAACCTGCTTCTGGGATTTCTTACAAATGTTTACATATGGGTCACTGAAAGGAAGCATGGCATCAGCAGCTACAGTGATTCCTCAATACTGCTTAAATATATCCACTAGCCTTCCAAATGACATATTCCATCCTTACAGCTGAGCTAAAGGCTCTAAGACTCTAAGTCTGCCTTACTAAGTCTAGCTCATCACTCAGGTCTATTGGTCAGTCACATACTCTGATATAGAAAGTCTCTGGAAGTTAATATGGAGTATTCAAGAAAGAAATATAAAGCTTTATTTACATCATATGCCAAGTCACCAAGGTATTAAACAGAATAAGGTAGCCAATTTATTTGCAAACAAAGCAGCTGACATCCACATAGACCCAAAACATTAAAATCACAAACTCTACAGAACTCAATTCAGAGGACCTTTCCCAAGAAGAATCTACCACAGAAGGGACCCAAATTGTAAATTTTTTTCTTTGCTTCCTGAGACTTCACAACACCTCATCTTTAGCTGCAATAGTATAGCAAAGTCAGAGAATAAAAACAAGAAATATTGCTTCAAGACTGAAATACAGCCTGACATAAGTGAACCACTTAGCGTCAAGCTGCCAGGAAATGAAAAAAGAATACTATTCTGGGAGATTATTTGTTTTTGAGGTGGAATGATGATATAGTTTAGCATGGTTGACATGATCCTGAAACCTGCTTCAGTTTGGTTCATTGGAAGGATGAATGGAAAGAGGAATAAGAATATTTGAAGCAAATAAACCAGCAGAAAAACTTCTATAAAGCCAAAAGGAGACTATTTTTAGACTCCCAAATGCTATTTTTTCCAAGAAGAAGGGAATAAAAAGGGAAAAGTTGAACTAAATCAAAACACACTATGTGTGTTTGGTGGTCAAAATGGTTTGGTATACAGGTGGTCAAAAGGGCATCTCAGAAATAGTTTAGGAACAGTTCAGAGCATTAAGTTGAAATTTTCAGGACATGACAAGAAGGATATTCAACTGACCAAAAGGCAAAATGTGCATACTACTACTAATACTGCTACTGCTATTACTACTACTACTGCTAAGACTAAGGGTATTGAGGTGACAGTTCCAAGACTATGTAGGGGGAAGTCGAACTAAATCAAAATACACTATGTGCTCATAGGTTGAAAAAAAGGCATATCAGTAATATAGTTGAAATATAGGGGGGATTTTAAACTAACCAGGAGGCACTATTTGCATGCTACTTCTGCTACTGCTGTTAATACTGTTACTACTACTACTAAAGCTAAGGGCATTAAGATAAAATATTCAGGGGATGTTGAAAAAAATTGAAATGCACTATGTGCAAACAAGTTATTTAAAGGATATATCAGCATTGTCCTTGGGACAGCTTAGGGTATTGAGTTGACACTTTCAGGGTGTGTTTAGGGGGATGTTAAAAAAGCAAAGGCCTTATGCACATGGTGGTACTACAATTGCTGCTACTGATATTCCTATGACAACTACTAGTGAGGATAATAGTATTAAGGTGAAATTGTCATGGAATGTTAAAGGAGATTTTGGACAAACCAAAGGGCAAAATGTACATGCTGCTACTACTATTTTTCACTGCTGTTACTACTACTAATGCTGCTGCTAGTAATACTAAAGCTACTGCTGCTACTATTAAAGCTACTACAACTGCTAATAAAGCTAAGGGCATTAAGGCAGAAATTTTGGAGGATGTTGAAGTAAATCAAAACACATTGTGTGCATTCAGGTTGTCAACAAGGTCTATCAGCTATATCTCAGAAACAGCTTAGAGTAGTAAGTTGAGAGAATGTTGATTTAGCTGCCAAAAGGGTGTATAAGCAATATCTCAGAAACAACTTAGAGTATTAAGATGAAACTTTCAGGTAATGTTCAGGGGGAGGGGATATGGAACTAACCAAAGGCACTGTATCTATGCTGCTAATACTACTTAGACCAATAAATCAAAGTGCACATATATATACGGGTTGTTGAAAGGAAGTATTAGCACTATCTGAGTAAAAGCTTAAAGTTTTAGTTGAGACTTCCAGTACATGATCTCAAAATGAGCTAAAACCATCACAGAAAGGAGTAGGGCTAATCCCCCTGTGTCTTCTTAAGACCAGAACATAATTTACTCTTTAATGAAAACAAAATACATTTTAAATGTTTTTTCTTATATAAATTTATTATATCCAAAATTATTAAAACTTCAGGAATGAATATCAGTATATATTAAACTGTCAATCTATGTTTATTGGCTCTTTTCAGTAATCTTGCTTGTGTATGATTGTGATTTCTTTTTCATGTCATGAGAAATAAAACACATTGCTTGAAATAAAGAATGTTTTCAATAATAGGAGAATTATGTTTTAGTCTTTTGAAGACACAATAGTTTTTGCTTGTTTTGAGTTTGAAGTAATTATTTATTGTAAATTTTGTTTGTTTTTGGTTTCACCTATTTATTGATAGCGATTTATGGTATTTTTATGCTTGAAAAATTTATTTGACTTTATTTCTGTTCATCTTCAGTTTAATTTAATTCTACTTTTCTTTGAACAGCTTTTTGGAAATTAAAAAAAAAGTTAATGAAAGAAAACAGTGGCCAAAAAGCAATGGTTTACCCTTTGGATTATAAATTACCTGGTAAAGCAGGATCTAGACACTGGACTTGAATCTGAGGAACATAAGAACCTGCTGTGCAAAGAGTGGAGTAGCAAAGTAGCAACACTACTTGGCAGTTTTCAAATTTGTTGGCAGATTTTGTCTCAAATACCATTTTTACATGTAAAGATAATTTTTGCTCAAAGAAACGCTGTCAAAACCCATGTTGTGCTCCGCCGTGCAAAAAGTAGGCTAGCATAGTAGTAATGCTACTTGGCAGATTTCATGGCCTGGTAAAATTTTTGGCAGATTTTGTCTGAAAATACCGGTGCTTCCACTATCCCCTGATTTTGAGGATTTCCCCAAAAATCTGTCCTCGGAAAAAAAATGTTTCCCAAAAATTCCTTTTGTTTGGGTTTACTAACCCTATTGATTTGTTACTAGTGAAAATCCATCCCTAGTAACTATAACTTTCACTTAACTTGACATAATTTTTTTCACTACTGTCCAATGTTTTTGTCTTGATTATTTACTACACATCAAAAATCAGACATAGATCATTGAATTACTGACCTTTCTTCCTATTCTAGTAAAAGCATAATGTTTATGAGATTATACCATTTTATCAAAGATTCTCTTGTGACTCATGGTAAAGAATTTCATTTGAAAACGATTACTTACGATTACGATTTGCGATTACATACGTGATACCACTTGGGACCTTTTTTATGCTCTCTCAAAATATAACCGTTGTTTTATTCAGAAATTAAATAAACCTTTTCAGATGATACTGTTTTCTCTTATTTTCTGCAATTTTGTTTGAGTTCTTTTTCTTTAGGTTTTGGGCATAATGTGTTAATCTTAAACACATAACAATTGAATGCATGATAGATGCGATACACTGAGTAAAACTCGAGAAAAAACCGGTTTTATCTGTCAGTATTAAGGAACAATTAGCTTATGCTCAGTGGAAAACAATTGATGGGTGACAGAATACATTGGAATTATATAATTTGGGTTATTCATTTGCACATTAATTAGGGGTGGGGTTAGGTTAGTTTAGGTATTGTTACCCCCTCCCCTCTAATATGCAAATATATAGCCCAAATTTGTTTCTAAGTATTATATTTTCATCTTGGTATTTTTCATTAGGACTAACCTAACTTCACTTCTTAAGTGTTGGCAGTCCAGGAATGTTCACAATTTAAAATTTGTTTAATTTTGCTTATTTTGGTATGTAAAAATTAATAAATTTTCTATTTTCCTTGAGAATTTTATTTTGATAATAACCTTTTATCTTCAAATATATTTCCCTCCTCCTCCTCCTCCCCTCACCATTGCTATTCTGGTGCCCTCCCCCCTGCAATATTTTTGGTTGGCATCCATGCCTGATTGGTTGGTACTATTGCAGTCTAGAATCTTTTTACAATCTAGGAAAGTTGCTAAGTAAGTGAATGAAATTTAGCGTCCCTCTTTACAGCCTCTCAAGCAGTTCCCATTTCCCTTAAATCTTTCCTTACGACATATTCCCATCTAATTCAGGGGTGAACTGCTTTTTGTTTGGCCCTAAACAGTCACCCAACAAGGACGATTTTAGGCAATCTATCATCCCTCCTTCACAGAACATTTCCTAGCTATATCAACCTTTCTCTCACTATAGTCCTTGAAAGCAGGATTGACCCCCATTTTTCGTACTACTTACTGTCTGAGAGATGGTAAGTCAGTTGGAAACCCAAAACAATCCGTAAGTGATTTTTCTGGGAAACATTTATCAAATTCCCCTCGTTTTTCGGAGAGCCCAGGCTTCACAACCTTACCTGTCTTTTATCATCACTGCTTCCAATATCCTAATTGTAGTGCTCACAGTTTTGAATTAAAAATTGAATATTTGTGGGCAAGTCAAGTCATGGCTAATTGTAGAAAAAGCCAAGACAGATAGTCCAATTAAGTGAGAAGAAAAACATGGCATTAATTCCCCCCCCCCTTCATTGCCGTTGTTATCATCTCCCACTCATGCTACACCTCTCATGCATGTCACTCCACAATGCCAAAATAGAGTCAACCTGTTGGAGGGTCATCCCAAGGAACACATGCTGGTTCTACCAATATAATGCAAAAATGTTTTCTTAATTTGTTTATTAATACCCTATGCAATAAGCTCTACAAAGCTTGTTGCACTAAATCAATACTTCTAGTCAAAAAAGTAAATTTGTTGATTTACTTAAAGCTAAAAGTTAAAGGTAGTTAATTATCATTGATACTTCTTAATAAGTAAACCACTCAGCTTTAATAATTAAACTGTCAGCTCAGGCGTCAGGAAAAGAACATTATTCTAAATAAACTTGAAAAACAAATGAATTTTAGCTTGTATGCCTTTCTGGGTAGTAAAACTCCTGAATAGTTAATTGTTAAGCTCACAATTAGGGAGGAAATAGTAAGCTTGTTTATTACCTTAAATTGCAGCTTGGAGCAATATAAAGATTTCTCCTTGTAGAAACTCCAGAGTTGATAACACATAACACATAGTTGAATACATACACTTGACTAGTGGTTTGATGTTGCTGATTCAAGTGCTTCCCAGTTATACTTCCATTCTTTTTTTGACCATTCGTTGTCAAGATGGTTCTCAAAGCTGTCTGTGGTTTGGGCAGCAACAGTATCTGGCAGTAATTTGTTCCAGAGGTTGGCAACACGGTTGGTAAGAAAATGGGCGCGTTGCCGCTTTGAGGAGAAATAACTGGATAACTTCAAGTTATGTCCCCTTGTACAAGAATCCTGATTTTATATATTTTTATATGTTTTTTATACATTTTTATATGTTTTTATATGCTGTTTTATATTTTTTTTTGCATTTATTATTTCAAGTTTTAATAGAGTCAACTATTTTGTTCCAAAAAAAACGAGCTTACAAGGGTATGATGCTAAATAAGGACAGCAAAAACTGAAAACTAATATATGAAACAAAATTGACTTTTTTTTTATCATTTGAAAATTAAGGCAGTTTTAAATAACAGCAAATGTAGAACAGCTGGTGATTTAAAGGAAGTCTCATCCCTTCTTCTTACAATATTGGTATATACAATCTACCAATCGTTAAATTGGGGCCTAGAAACATGTTTAGTTTTGTCTTGTTATTATTGAATTAGTCTGTAGCCTACCATTTCTATTACCATATGTTTATATGAGTTGACGTCAGTAGGTTGTGTCTTAGAGAAGATAAAATATATTTTAAAAAAAATCTCTATCAAACAGTTCGTGGTAACGAACTGTAGTAAGGAGCGACCCGGCTCAATAGTAAACAAAACTCTAAATAACGGAATTTTGATGCTAAAACATACATCAAAAGAATCGGATTTTCATGCGGATTTTAAATATATAAGTTTCATCAAATTTGGTCTTTGTCATCAAAAGTTACGAGCCTGAGAAAATTTGTCTTATTTTAGAAAATAGGGGAAAACACCCCCTAAAAGTCACACAATCTTAACGAAAATCACACCATCGCATTCGGCGTATCAGAGAACCCTAGAGCAAAATTTTCAAGCTCCTATCTACAAAAATGTGGAATTTCGTATTTTTTGCAAGAAGACAAATCACGGGTGCGTGTTTATTTGTTTGTTTTTTTTTGTTTTTTTCTTTTCCCCAGGGGTCATCGTATCGACCAAGTGGTCCTAGAATGTTGCAAGAGGGCTCATTCTAACGGAAATGAAAAGTTCTAGTGCCCTTTTTAAGTGACCAAAAAAATTGGAGGGCACCTAGGCCCCCTCCCACGCTCATTTTTTCTCCAAAGTCAACAGATCAAAATTTTGAGATAGCCATTTTGTTCCGCATAGTCAAAAACCATAATAACTATGTCTTTGGGAATGACTTACTCCCCCACAGTCCCTGGGGGAGGGGCTGCAAGTTACAAACTTCGACCAGTGTTTACATATAATAATGGTTATTGGGAAGTGTACAGTCGTTTTCAGGGGATTTGTTTTTGGTTTTGGGGGTGGGGTTGAGGGGAGGGAGCTATTTGGGAGGATCTTTCCCTGGTGAAATATGTCATGGGGGAACAGAAATTCAATGAAAAGGGCGGAGGATTTTCTAAAATTACTATAAAAAAAAACAATGAAAAAATAAACATGGAAAAGTTTTTTCAATTGAAAGCAAGAAGTAGCATTGAAACTTAAAACGAACAGAAATTACTCCGTATATGAAATGGGTTGTCCCCTCCGCAATCCCTCACTCTTTACGCTAAAGTTTGACTCTTTGCCACAATTCTGATTTTTAAAACAATTAAAAACTTTAGCATAAAGAGCGAGGGATTGCGGAGGGGACAACCCATTTCATATACGGAGTAATTTCTGTTCGTTTTAAGTTTTAATGTCGCTCCTTACTTTCAGTTAGAAAAACTAGTTTTTTTTATGTAATCTCTAGATCTAAATGGACAAATTGAATTTCAGAGTCAACAAATGATAAAAAAAAAAAAAACAAAACAACTTAAAAATGGCAAACAATGCTTAAACGAAAGTTTAAAAAAAAAAAAATCAGAAGGAAAAATCATTCATTAGTCAAAAATTAATCTGGCAAATGGCAGTTAAAAAGTTATAAACTGGCCAAACTAAACAAAAAAATAAATACGTATAAAAAAATGTAAAGGGAACATGAAAAAAAGAGGAAGGGGAACAAAACTAGCAAACAAATACAAAACTTTGGCATTGCCAGTATCCAATAATAAAAGAGAGGAACTAGATTATTTCGTTAATTTTTTCTGTACTTAAGGGGACGTACTTAAATTTTATAGAATCTTAACGAAAATCACATCATCAGATTTATCGTATCAGAGAACCGCCGTTTCAAGCTCCTATCATAAAAAATGTGGAATTTTGTATTTTTTGCTAGAAGACGGATCACGGATGCATGTTTATTTGTTTTTATTATATTTTTTTCCCAGGGGTGATCGTATCGACCCAGTTGTCCTAGAATGTCGCGAGAAGGCTTATTCTAACGGAAATTAAAAGTTCTAGTGTCCTTTTTAAGTGACAAAAATTGGAGGGCACCAAGGCCCCCTCCCACGCACTTTTTTTCTCCAAAGTCACCGGATAAAAATTTTGAGATAGCCATTCTGTTCAGCTTAGTCGAAAACCTAATAACTATGTCTTCTGGGGATGACTAAATCCACCACAGTTCCCGGGGGAGGGGCGGCAAGTTACAAACTTTGAACATTGTTTACATATAGTAATTGTTAATTATGAAGTGTACAGACGTTTTCAGGGGGACTTTTTTGTGTTGGTGCGGGGGTGGGTCGCGAGGGGGGTGTAAGTTACGTGGGAGGATCTTTCCATGGAGGAATTTTTCATGAGGGAAGAAAATTTCCATGTAGGATTTTCTAGCATTATTTCTAAAAAGACATTGAGAAAATAAAAATTTTTTTTTCAACTGGAAGTAATGATCAACATTAAAACGTAAAACGAACATAAAATATTACTAATATAAGGGTGTTCGTCTCTTCCACAATACCTTGCTCTTTACGCTAAAGTATTTTTCGTAATTTCAACTAGTTATTCTACGGCCTTTGTGATTCAGGGGTAATTCTTAAAGATTTAGGACAAAATTCAAGCTTTAGTGTAAAGAACAAGGTATTGACGAGGAGGCAAATCCCCTCATATACGTAATAAAAATACACAAATATATAAGTTCGTTACGTAAGCTAATTCGTAAGGTACGTATGTTTATTACTAACAAAAACGTTTGTAAAAAAAAAAAAAAAAATCTAGTTGCATTTTTAAGTAGCCAAAAACTGGGGGGTAACTAGGCCTCCCCCACCCCCTTTTTTTTTAGCGAAATCGTCTGATCAAAACTATGAGAAAGCCATTTAGCAAAAAAAAAAAAAAAATGCAAATTTCTTTTTATTTATTCATGTCCGGTGAGCCAAAATCAAAACATGCCTTAATTCAAAGACATTCAGAAATTAAATTTAAAAAGATTTTTTTCACTGCAAGTAAGGAGCGACATTAAAACTTAAAACGAACAGAAATTATTCTGTATATGAAAGGGGTTGTCCCCTCCTCAACGCCTCGCTCTTTACGCTAAAGTTTTGTTTATTGTTTTAAAAAGTAGAGTTGTGACAAAGAGTCAAACTTTAGCGTAAAGAGCGAGGCGTTGAGGAGGGAACAACCCCTTTCATATACAGAATAATTTCTGTTCGTTTTAAGTTTTATTGTCGCTCCTTACGTGCAGTTAAAAGAACTTGTTTTTTTATTTAATCTATACAATCGCTTGTTATTGCATTCTATTTCGCAAAACGGGGACGCAATGTAACTCTCCTGCACTCAAGTGTTTCCAACCTAGCTTCTTTTTCTTTTTGAAGCAGTGCATATGGAACCTTACCTTCCTTAACAAATTTTCACCAGGTGGTTTTTCGGATAGACTCAATTTTTTCCGACTCTTCATGGGAAATGCCTGGGTGCAAAAACTGGACAATCATGTCTAAGATACAGGTCGACAATGGCAGTATAAATTCTTAAGGAACGGGAAAGGGTGCTAAATTTATTTAGGAGCATAAGGAGGGAGATAGACGCATTAGCTCTACAGATAAAATTTTTACATGGATATCCCACTTTAAATTAAAAGAAATTTTGATGCCAAATAATTTAAAGGAGGACTCAGACATTTCAGGAGAGGCAGGATTAAGAAAATAGGGAAAGGATTTAAGGAAACATATTGGCATTATCGTGGATGTTGAGGGGTTTACTCCCATATATAGGTCCGAAACATCTTCAATGTTATTGAAGCTGTTCATAGGGTTGCTTATTAAATTTCTGAAGCAAGTTTCAACAACCGTTTGGTCATTGACAAATTTTCATCTGTCAGGAAATTCCCTACCAAGGTAGTTGATCGTAAACTTTGATCATTGCCTTTTGTCTTCTTCAATGCACTTGTGGTTAATAATTTTTATATTCAAATTGTTTGATAATTTAACAATTCTAAATTAGGGAAGGAAGATGTTTGCTACTTTTGTGTTTGTTTTGAATGAAAATAGGAAACACTTCGCTGGAAGATCATATACTTCAGATTTTCCAATGGGATCTAGGGCTACATCCCCCATTACCTTCTGATTAGGCCAAGAAAGATTTTTCAAAATTTTCTTAGGGGGACGAGAGTAAATAATTCCACTGCAGAAGTGCCCCTATAAAACTTAGGAGAACATTAATTAATGCTCTGCTCAGCATTAATTAATCGTTCGTATAGATATAGTGAGATTTTGTTTTATTCTAACACCAACATCAAAGGTAAAAAAAAAATTTCGAGTTTGTGTTGCTGTCTTAAATGCTAATTATACAACAGCAATATCATAAACCAAGACTGCATCGCAATAAAGATTGCTACTCATGGCAGAAAAGAAAAAAGAAATAAGAAAAGTCGGAAATTGAGTAAAAAAGGGTTTGAAATTAAACATTAGGATTGGAAACAAAGACATTCATTAAACTCCACTTAAAACTCTCCATTTTGCAACGAAATTGATGTGAAAATATGCGCTTTTCTCCCTCAGGAAGGTAACTCATTGGATTGTGAATGGAGAGAATAATTCCTGGATCTAGGGATTAACCAAATCCTTCTGGCCATAGCTGATGCAAGGGGCTTTATATTATCGTTGGAAAGTGATTAAAGTTGCCATTGATATATTTAAATACCAAACAAGATATGCGCATAATAGATAAGGGATGAAAGTTAAGATATTTAAATGGGGAAAAATGTTCATATGTTTAGTATATTTTTTATTGTTAGCACTGTCCCATTGACCCTCACCAAAATGAGCTTCCTCGTTAAAAGTCTTTTTATTTTTATCTGTCTTTGGTGGAATCATTGATGCAAAAATTTGGTTGCTCCTACCCCTGTCTGCAAGCACAATAAAGCAGAATCAGTATAATTGTTATTTTTAGTTTATTTTCTTTCATTTTACGTAGGTTGTCAGAATTGCTTGACGAGGATACCTTATGCCACATGCATTGCTACATTGCTTTGTGTTGTTGGTGTCAGCATATTCAGTGGAACTATATTTCGAGGAGCAGCTTTATCCAGATTAATATTTGAAGATGTATTTCATGTTCGAGCAGAATGGTATATGCTTTCTCCTATTTGTATTTGGATTTGACACTGTTGTGTCTTTTGTAAGGAACTATATTGTAGCCGCATTAAAGTCTTATTATCTGTAACTGTTTTATTATTTTAAATGCTTCAGACATAACCAAAATTGTGTGATTGTATCATAAGTGAATCTGGCCGAAATTCTCCCTGAAGGGAAATTCTAAAGTTCTTTCTCGGGGTGGTATGACTAAAAATTACTGCAATATTTTTTGCCTTCCCTTCAAAGAGGTTTCCATTGATTCTCCCTTTTGTGTAGGGATGGATAGATGATTTCAAAAATAAACCTAGCCATATAACCACTATTCTTGGCTTTCAGGCATATATTCTTACGTTGTACATTACTTTGGAGGAGAGTTGTTGAAATTGAGAATCTTTTGTGATCATTGTGCATTGAATTTTGAAAGGATGAAACTATAATTTTAGACAATTGGATTCTGAAGCATTTTCAATTAATTTTTTTTGCCTGAAAACATTGAACTGTTAGAATCAGGGTTAAAGAATTAATCTGAAAAAACTACAAAGCTAATTTCAAAAATTTAATTCATTTGATAGTAACAATGCTGAATATTAGCTATCTAAATAGTAAAATTGTTGTTTTATGCTAAAAACTTAAAATCGCAGAATGGGAAAAAAATAATATGCCAAAAACAAAGCATAAAATTAACGGAAAAGTATAGTGCCTTATGTTGGCTATATATACACTATTCGTTTTATTTCATTGTTTACTGAATGTAATTATTATCAAATGCAATGAACTGTTAGGAGTTCTCATAGTAAAAAATATTAATTTTGAAATATTAATTTTCACTTCTATCTCAACCCCTTTCCCTTCAAGCTAAGAATTATCAATTTCAGTTAGTAAGAAAATGACTGATTCACATATTTCACCTATCTAAACAGCAAGGTGTTCTCAGTGCTCTTTATGCTAACGTTTGACTGTTTGTTCCAATTATTTAAAAATGATTCCTGAAATATAAGGGCTGTTTAATTAGTATAATAAGCTTTTTCAAAAGTTATAAACGTATTAAGAGCGATGTATTGAAGAGGGGGCAACCCCCCTCATATAAGTAGTAATTTCCATTCGTTTTCAGTTTTAATGTTGCTTCTTACTTTCAGTTGAAAAAACTTGTTTTTTATTGAATTTCGGACTGTTTTTTTTTATAATTCCTGAACATCCTGCTCCCCCTCCATGGAAAATTCTCTTCCCCCATGGAAAGATCCTCCCTCGTACCCCCCGAAAAATATCTATACTTCCCAATGCTATACTTCCCAATAACCAATGTATGCTTCCCAATAACCAATGCTATATGTAAACAATGGGCAAAGTTCATAGCTTGCAGCCCTTCCTCTGGGTGCTGTGGGAGGCCAAATCATCCTCAAAGACATAGTTATTACATCTTTCAACCAAACTGAACAAAATGGCTATCTCAAAATTGTGATTGGACGACTTTGGGAAAAATGGTACTAGGGAGGGTGGCTCCCTGTCTATCTCAAAGTCTTCAAGTAACTGTGGGCATCAAGCCATAGTTAATTCTAGAAAAGGCCAAGACAGATAGACAAATCTGTCTAAGGCCAAGACAAATCTGGTATAAGGTCTTTTTAGGATTGTAAAAAAATGATGTCTTTTCATTTGTTGATAGATAAGTCTATTTTAGATTTTGAATTTGGATTGGATTGAAAAAGCCCTTGATTAAACTTCGTGAGATCAAACGAAAACTACCTAAACTCTTTAAATGTCCTGGAATTTTGGCAAGACACATGCTTTGGATAGATACGAGTGGTCGCCCTGTGCGTGAGCCTAAAGATGCTCTACGGTCCAAACCAATATGTTTAGACTTGACGAATTTTGTGTATTATAAATAAGCATCAAAATTCGATTCTTTTCATGTATCCATTGTTATCAAGACTCTGGGTTACTATTGAGCCACATTGCTCCTTACTTACAGTTCATTACCACAAGCTGTTTGATTAATTTCATATTTGAAACTTATTCCGGTTTATTTTAATTTTGCTCTGCTTTTATTAAAAACAAATTCTTTTCTTTTTTTTTGTTTTCATGAATTTCTTCTTTTGAATTGGGACTCTCTTTATTTTCCGATTTTTTTTACTCTTCCTGATTTCCTCTGATTAACCTTTCCTTATAAATTTTATTTTTTCAGTTTCTTTTTTCTCTTTTTAACTTTTGTTAGGGTTTGACTGTTCTCCTTTAGATCTTTCAAGAAGAATTAAACTACTGAAATCATTTATAGAGCTTGTTTCGTTTGAGGGTCCAGTTGCTGTAAAAAAATAGACTAGGATTAAACCAAAGAATTTCAGTATCCTACTATAGGTTTTAAAACACTATTAATGGTCTTCAAAATTTTCTTGATGCCAAAAAATATAATACGAGTCCCAGAGCCCACTATGAAAAAAAAATTATTGGATCTCTGGTGACTCATATATTATGTATATTTTTTCTTGCAAGAGGACAAGGGAAAATCTGCTTGCCTTTGATTAAACTGCGTGAGATCAAACGAAAACTACCTATATTCTTTAAATCTCCTGGAATTTTGGCAAGGCACACGCTTTAGACAGATATGACTGGTCACCCTGTTTGTCAGCCTAAAGATGCTCAACGGTGCAAACTGATTTGTATGAAATAGTAGCAGTATAACCAGTTTTCATGTATTTAGTGCTATTGATTTCATTTGCAAATTTTCAAATATTTTATCTATTTTTTGTTTTGTTTTAGGTATCAGATAGTGTAATTTATGTATTTTAGTAAATTTTTTTCATTCTCCGCCTTTTCAGGATTAGCATCACACAACTGGTATTTGTCATTGTTGGAGGAGTTATGGGAGTTTTAGCTCTTTTGATTTTGTGTGTGGGTTGTTTTTCTACTGGTGAAACAAAACACAGGATGTACAGTACTGGAGGAGCAAGAGTTGGTGGAAGGGTGACATGCCTGATTGTAAGTGGATTTTTTTTTCACTTCGTATTTTGAATGCTGTGAAATGATATGTATCAATGAAGAAATTACCCTTATTGTTTGTTTCACTAATATTCTTTAATTTCTTTGTCTGCAATATTGATGTAATTGCATCTGTTATTGAGGATAGATTTGACTAGTATTGATCTTGAGACGATATGGATGCGGCTAATATTGCTTTGATCTGTATAACAAATCTGGATTATACCATTATTGCAGTAATGGTGAAGATACAGAATTTGCACAAAAGCTCAATGATCGAGGCTGTGAAAAGGAACTAGCTGTACTCTCTCGTATACAGTATTAAAATGAAAACAATAATAATATTAATAATTTATTCCAGAAAAAGCCCGTGGGCCATAGGAAATTTACATAACAAAAACAAACAACAAATTAACTAAAATAAATTAATACTATTTAAAGAAAACGCTCACGATTCGCCGCTGCAATCCTGACAAACCTTGCTATCCTTTTAATACTCAGGAAATTTGTCTCTTTCATTCTATCTACCATCCATATCACATTCAATTTTTCTTTACCATACATCTCTCGCCTCCATTCATTCAATTCAACACATTCACACAAAAAATGTATTAAACTTTCATCCTGAGATCCACACATAGGAAGATTTTGTTTAGCTCGGATTGTTGATTGTCATTATCGTATGGTAAATACAAATCCATTTAGGCAGGAATTGAGTTTTTTTACGCAAAGTGATCTCGTTTATTAATGCTAATCTGCTTTTATAAATACAGTTTTTATCGATTTGGGGAATCAGAAAAGAATCCAAGCCCAAAGCATCCTCATGGGAAATAGCGAGTGTTGGCTATGTACATATTTAAGGTCAATATGCATGTCATGTGATGTTTTTTTTAAGTGCAGATCAGTGCCAGTCCTGTATAGGAGCACATAGTTCTTTCCTATAGTCGTATTATTGGTAGCCAAAATGCACATCACCACCTTTATTTTGTCTAGCCGTAATTAGGCTTGCCTAGCCCTTTCAAAATATGGTTGTACCTAAAGCGAAAAACATATATCAAATTCTCATAATATTACAGAAGAACTAGATTTAACTTGTAATTTTTTTGCAGAATTAGTTCAAGGATTATAAATGAGCAGAAATTATAAAAATTACAACAAGTGGGACTTCACTATGTTATACTGTGCAAGAATTTCTTTTTAGAAGGTTTTAGCTAGAAGTACTGAAATATTTTCTTACATCCTAATGGGGCTATGATTTATGTGTGTTCGAGTGGTCTGCTCCTCATTGACCGAGTTAGATATGATTGGAATATGGTTTAAGATAGAAAACTTTAAGCTTTGTGATGCTGAAGGTATTGTCAACTGGGAATCTACTTTCTAAAGGAATTTCTATCTGTCAATATTCTTCTACACTTGTTGGATAGAACATTTGGTCTGTGGTTGCACCCTCGAAAGACGAAAAACCTGATTCTGCTCCAGGATAAATTACCTTGTCACATAGCCATTGTTCTGTTGCAGTTTTTTGGCAAACGATGGTTACTGTAACAGACTATATCTTGTTCGTTCATCAAGTGTAGCCTGTGCGGATTTTTCACCTTCTAAAGCTGGAACTCACATAAAATGGATGTGGTGCAAGTCAGTTAATGCAGTTGAAGGGAGTATTATAAGCATCGTAAAAATTGTTCCTGAAGAAACCTTATTAAGAAACAGTAGATATTTTGCAACACTTTATAAACATTGTATTTCTAATAGGGTTTCAGATAGGATTGTTTCCCTAGTAATTGCAAAAAAAGGAAAATAAACTTATGGATAAACAGGCTTAGACCTACATCTTCCTACTTGACTGCTTCTTAAATGCCAAATCCGATAACTGATCTGATTCGTTTTGGTGCTCTGTGAGAATACGCAAATCTGTTACCTTTCTTAATTCCGTAATATCAATTCAATTTATTCGTAATTTGCGATCTTGTGCCTCTTTCCAAGAAATTGAAAATTTTGATTGGATACTTTTTATCTGTGTAAAATTTGTTGATAAGTAGGGAATTGGGGGCAACTGCATGTATACTTATGCATGGTTCCACTTCAGGAGACCGAATATTTAGGGAGGGAGGGGGGCAGAAGTCCAGAAAAAACGCAAAAAATAGTCGATTAGATTGAAAAACATAAGAATGAGTAAGGCTCCTGAATTTTGCGTGACAACAGTTCTTTCTCAAAAGGGCAAAACACAAATTCTCATGTAGAGCTGAATATTGTGATGATGTTTTGATATTTAGTACACAGAGTTGTTTCAGGCAGTTTTTGATAAAGAGGTAAGGAAAGGTTTTGTTTCAATGATGGGTGTTCTCTCCTACACTTATGAAGTAAATCTATTCCAGCAAATGTGGACAGCGAATATGGATCCTTATTAGTACCAATTGTGCACAGACAATATCTTCTGTTTTATTTTTTCTTCTTTTCTTTTCAAGTTTATAATCCTGGCATATATCCTCAATGTGTTATGGCTTGCTATGCTGGTTTTCCTCACTGGAGTGACAGTAGTATTCACATTCTGGTGGGGAATGTGTGCCAACAAACAAAAAAGGCCAGAGAAGCAGTGTATCAGCTTCACTGAATTTGGTAAGCAAATGTTGGTTCCTATTTGATATTTAACTGTTTCATTGTCAATATTCTGTCTAATTCTGCCTATCCCTTTGTTAACTTAGGAAAATATAACATGGTTTTGAGCATGTAAACCTTGTTTTGTAAATAAAGCCAGCCAAATCTGACTCAACTTTGACTTGCGATGGGCATGCTCGAAGCAAGGCAGACATATGTAGACTTCGAGCAGTCTCTACCAGGAATTTCCTTGTATGCTACTTGAAATTGAACTATCATAGTTTCTCCGGTAACACATTTGGTGAACACAACCAAAGAGGAATCGGATTGAGGGGTGGGGGGGGGGGGTAATGAAAAAATGCTTTTTAGGACAAAGTTTTTGTATGGAGGTCTTTCGTAACGGTATGAGGGAAATTATCCATTATATTCCTTCCGCTTACAGGAATATATACTATCAACCAGTTTTATACTAAACCTCTGAGGTAACTACTAAAATTTCAAGTTAGTGTTCCTTGCCTTTTTATTTATGTTTATTTAAAACAAGAAAATATAAATATTTTTTTTTTTACTTTAGAATTACACGGAAAGTTTTTGCCATAAGGATTAAGTTTCTGTAGTCAGAAAAGTAAATCCTCAGTCATTAGCTATCCGTATTTTGTTTTTGTTCTGGTTTTGTTATCTTCGTGCTTGTGTAAGACTAAAAGTTTAAGAATATTGTTCCAGGTTCTTCTATTAGCAAAAGAAAAAGGAAATAATTGGTACAAAAAAAAAACAACCCAAAATAATGGCTGGTTTCTTAGATATACTAACTGTTGATGTGCCATCCATGATAGGATCATGATAACACTCGTATTAGTAACATAAAAAAAATAACAAGTACATTGTCTATTTGTGCCTTCAGATCTCCTTTTCAAAGTCCCTTTCAAGAGACTTAAAAATTTAGTTGAACCATAAAGCTTTAAAGGTCACAATTAAAAATCCTTCTAGGAATTTGTGCTTTTCTAGTCTTTTTGTGTTTATGTCTAAAGTCTTTTTATTCTAGATTTCCTATTCCCAAACGGAACAAGAATTGAGGACATGGAAGTCTGTGGACCGGAAGAGATCAAGCTGTTTTGCAAAGATTACGTTGAAAATGGGGAAATCATGTTTATTCTGGCCACTTCTGCTTGCGGCTTAGTTGTCTTCAGTCTGGTAGGTTGATTATATAGCAGGACTATCAGTTTTGAGTTTCAAGTGATTTTTAAGTGACAACCACACGCATTTAGAGTCGTGTGGCTAGCTCTTGATTAGCAAATGTCTGGTAAAGCTTTTGTTTTGTAGACAAGTGTAATCATTATTGAAAAATGTCTTGACTTCGCAGCTGGTCAATTGCTCCAGTTAGAAAAGTCTAAAGAATTTCTTAGACAATTCTCAGAAAAAAATCACCCTAGAATGTTCTTGCATTGGGCTATTTGTACCTAAGGACTATTTTCCCCTAAGATCCGCCCTATTTATTTATTTATATACAATATTTTTACTCCCTGTTAAAAAAACAAAAACAAAAAAACGTTCACCGGGAATAACTTGAATGTGTACTGTAATTACTTACTAACTCTTGATAAAACAAAACACAATGGAGATCCGAAGCTAGTACTAAATTGCTTGAGTAGATGTTCTAAAAAATATGGAAACTTGTATTGGGATATTTGTATGGAAACTAATACTATTAGGTAAGGAGATCAATAATAAATGTTGGAAAATTTAATTGTTATTTATTGAGAAATGAGGGTAAATTAGAAATGAAAGTAAAAATTTTACTGTAGATTTTTTTTTTTTTACCAAGAATAAGAATTGAAGCGTTTTCAGAACAGGAACTTTGCTTTCGTGTCCACTTCAGACCTATCATTTTAGGGATCATTGCGGAACTTGTGGTCGACCTTGTCGTTCCATAAAGTTAGGAAATTGTGTTTAAAACAAAGTTGATGTTTGTTTAACTTCACGGCAACCGAAATGTTAAAAATGGAATTACTTGAGAAAGTGGAAGTTTGTGCAAGAAATAGATTTATTGGCCATTAAAGAATGGTTTACCCCAAAAAATAAAATAAAAATCTAGATTATATGGGAGTATTTCGCCCAAAGCAAAGGTGGAGAAATGATACGTGAGTATACCCCAGCAATTTTCGCTGCTATTGTTCCGATTTGCTGCGTTCTGATGGTGGAATTTTGGCTCCTGTGGTTTTGCCATTGGAACTATCGCTATATGTCACATTGAAACTTTTAAATCAATTGACAAAGATGAAAATAGTGTTTTTGAAGTAAGAAAACAATTCTTACGGAGTTTTTGCTTGAATGACTTCAGGCATTTAGGGGAAAATGCTATAGCTCGTTCTTTCGTCTAAAGTGACGAATATTGATGATCTTCTTTTAGTCTTTTAAATTTGATAGGGTTTAGATTATCACTGTTCATACTAATGAACGGCAAGTAAGAGCAATCTTTGACTATTAGTAACTGAATCTAAAAAAAAAAATGGAAGTTTGATAGCAATATGAATCAAAAGGATATGATGTTGATTCTCAATGGGTAAAATTCATTAATTTTAAAGTTGCTTTTCAGAAGTTATCAATGCAAAAATAATTGCATAATTCTAAGGTTCTAAGAAAGCTGATCACCATCAAATTCAACATATAATAAGACCCTTTGCCTAAAGTTTCAAGTCTCAACGCCGAAAAACATGAAATTTGTCTTGAAAGAGATGGTTGCGCAAGCACTTTCTTTTATTTCTTCGTTTCTCTTTGTTGTTTATTTTTGTCTCATAAACGATGACTGTATCGAACTAGTTGTCATAGAATATGGAAAAAGGGGTCATTCGAACGAAATCTAAATTAGGGGTCTTTTTGTGTAACAAAAGAGGATGCTGCATGATAAAACTTGATTCCTGGCATTTTTGCTGCAAAACGATATTTTGGCCTGATTGGGGCAAAATGGTTATTGAGAGAAAATTCTTTGATGACCAATTCGTTTAGATTTATCAAAACGACTTGAATATTCGTACCTTAACATATATACTGTCTATACAAAATGAATGGTTCATTTGTAAGTCTACACATTAACACTCATGGTTGTATAATTTTGGATATTTATACGCTAGTTATTAGGGTTGGGTTAGAGGTAAGCCTCAGAAACTGTGTTTTTATGCATGAATATATCTCTTTCCGTAAGAATTTTATCAGATCAGTATGGAGAAAGAGTTACTTCCTCACCTCTCTAGGAATTTACTTGAACTAGGTTTGCAACATGGATACAAAGGATTGGTAGGTGTCCTCTTAAATTAAATTCACCTTCATACCTGTGCAAAGATCACAGGGATAAAAAGAGCATCGCAAAGTGTGGAAAACCATCATGTGACAAAGCCGAGCCCAGGATTGCACAAAGCCTCCACTTAGCTGGATGTCCTAGGGACTTTTTGCTCTCCAGTTCTAAGCCGGCTTAAGTGTTTCTTTATAAAATGAATTAGTCCCCATCCTGCACTGATTCTGGCACCTTTGCTTTTTTCTGGAGTCCATAATAAATTCAATGATATAAAGAATTTGAAAATTGCAACTTGGAATGTTACAACGTTAAAATACAACTATCGTATCGACTTGACTGACGAATTCAGACGCTTCGAACCAGACTTATTGGAAGTTTCAGAAACTCAAATCGTAGGGGTAGGAAACATGAAATTAGGGTTACAGACTACTGCAATTTTGCAGCTATAACAATTTAGCTAGGACCAATATAGTATTTGATAACAAAATGGTCTGTAAGTTAACATGGTATTCATATTATGGTAAGACAGCCAACCTTATTCATTATGTTATTGTAAACCGGAGACTGGCAGGACTGATACAAAATACTAGGGTATATAAGAGTGCTGTTTTGACGTTAAGAGTAAAGATCGCCACCTAGCGGTGTCTAAGATTCGAAGCTGAAACTTAGAATGCGTAACTATCTTCCCGAAAGTCAATGACACTGGTAGACTCCAGGGTGAGTATCTCAGAGTCCAGGAGAGAAACAGTTGAACACTAAACTGTTTAGTTTACGACTTGGCAATGTAGAAGATGGATAGAACATATTTAGGAAAATAGTTTTTGAAGTCGCTGATGGTGTCTTGGGGAAGAGAGTTAGACACGTAGCTATGAATATTAGTGAGAGTGCTTTTATAGTGAGAAGGAGGGGTCGTAAAAGAATGGTTTTGAGTTGTAGATCATATAAAAATAAGAGAAATTTAAGGAAAATGATCAAAGAACTAAAATATGGATTAAGAAGTTGTGAATTAGAGGCTATGGATAAAATTACCGAAGATCTGGAAGATCCAGCCATACGGCATAACTGTAAAGTAGTACACTTATATGTAGATTGAGTGGGAATAGTTAATCTGGGCTTGTCCCAGTTAAAGATAGGAAAGGGGATACAATTGTTGACAAGGAAAGAGTTAAAGAGAGATGGGCAGAACATTGTGAGAATGTTTTAATCCTTATAGAATTACATGAAAAGATATAAAAAGAATGAAAAAGTTTTTGACACTGGCTGTTAAGGAAGATTTATTTTTTTGAGGAAGAATTGGTGACAGCGCTTAAAGGATTAAAAAATAGCGCCAGGAACTTATTTGGCAAACGGGTTTTATAAATATGGTGGTTATAAAATATAAGATAAGCTGCTAATGATTTTGAATATGATTTCTGAAAAAGGGGAAGGGAAAGCTCTGCGGAAATCCCTCTATAAGAAAGATAATAAGAGTGAGTGTGGTAATTATAGACATTAGTTTGTTTGTTGTAGGAAGTAAATTACTTAGTATGAGGATATTTTTTAGCCTTAGAGATGCTGTAGGTAAAGCTTTAAGAGAAGAACATTGCAGTTTAAGGACGGGCAGAGGGTGCGTCGACTAAATTTCCAATCTTAGATTAATAATTCAGAAATACCTGAGTCATTAAACCCATTTAGTCTTCAGTTTTATAGATTATGAGCAAGCGTCCGATTCACCTGACAGAAGAGCCGTAGTGAAGGTCCTATCTTATATGGTATACCAGATAAACACATTAAAATGATTAGTGCTATGTACGAGAATAACTTTGCTATAGTGAAGGAAGAAAATAAGGATAGTTGCTGGTTTCGCGCTAAATCAGGATAGTAGCTGGTTTCGCGTTAAATCAGGAGTTAAGTAGGGTTGCGTACTATTCCCATTTATATGGATCATTTTGATGGACTTGGTCCTAAGGAGAACGCGAAATCAAATGGGAAAGTAAAAGTTTCCTTCACCTAGATTATGCTGATGATTTAAGCATTCTAGATGAAAATGGTAGCAACATGAATGATTTTTAGAGGTATTTCTGGGTGCAAGAATAGGCTTGAGAATTTATGTTAAAAAGGCAAAGTAACTAAGACAAGGAATATGTGAAAATGAAGAGGTAACGTTGAGTAACGAAAGGATCGATAAAGTGGAGAGCTTCACTTACCTAGTTAGTATTACCAACGGAGGGTGGAATGAAGAAGTGGATTTTTTCATAGTTACAAAAAAGTTCGGAAGAATAGGAAGATAAGTGTGCGCATCACGATTAGAATATTGGAAGCTACAGTGATGACAATAGTCCGGTATGGTTGTGAATCCTGGGCTCTCCGAAAAATGATGGGAATCCTCTATATGTTTCCCAGAAAAATCACTTACGGGTGTCTTGGGTTTCCGACTGACTTACCGTCTCTCAAACAGCAAGTAGTACGAAAAATATGGGGTCAATCCTGCTTTCAAGGACTATAGTGAGAGAAAGGTTGAGATGGCTAGGGCATGTTCTGTGGATGAGGGATGACATATTGCCTTAAATCGTCCTTGTCGGGCAGCTGTTTAGGGCCAAACGAAAAGCAGTTGCCCCAGAGTGAGATGGGAAGATGTCGGAAGGAAAGATTTAAGGGAATGGGAACTTCTTGAGAGGCTGTAAAGAGTGAGGCTTTGAATAGATTGTGGTTGAGAAGGAGCATGCGTAGCTGTGTCGGCCTCAGGTGGCTTGGTGCTGGAGTAAAAAAAGGAAAAACAAAGACGCCAAAGGAAAGCAATTGCAACAAGTATAATATGAAAAATTTAATGAAAAGGGTTTTAACACGATCACTCCAAGGACGCTGAGCAAACACCTACTAAACGAAAAAAAAGGGAAAAGTATTAGGCTGCTCAGACAAAATATCCATTTCTAAAATACTTGCTTTTTGGTAACTATGCTATGTGTGGCTGCAGGCTTTGAATGTTTTTTTTTTGTGTATTCATTCCATTTTTGGTTACATAGTATTGTTATTAAATTCGTGAATAACTTGTTATGATTTTATCCCCTGTCTCTATTTACTGACTTACTATTACTATTCATTGCTAACTGACGTAGTCCTGTTAAGTTGATCGATCTGATGGGAGTTTCCAAAGATATGGCCGTATAGGGCTGTATCCCGAGATTTGTGGCTTATTTCCAAATTCAAGACTTTCGTCTGCTCTCATTTCGCTGTTGTAACCTTTTTTCGAGTTTTGACAGGTCTTTCCGATGTAACTACTTCTTTAGTCGAATGGTATTTGATACGAGTAGCCCGATCCAGAATGATTCCCAAAAAAATGATACATTTTATTTATTCAGTCACCAGTTTGCCTTAATTTTACAAGGTATGGGAGAAGGAGTGTTTGTGGACGAATCTCATTCCAAACTCCATTGGAAGATCTACTTCAAGACAGGTTTGTACAGGAAAATAAAGGCAAATCCGTGCATCAGTTTGAATGTGAAGACCTGCTCCAAGAGCATGGTTTATAGATGGATTGAACATATAGAGGAGCATGAGACTATAAAATAAACCTCAGTATAGCCAGCGAGAACGGTCCAAGCCTCTTAGAACGCCCAGTGAAGTGTAGTGCAGAACTTCTCGAGAGAATGAAAGACTTAAACCAGTATTTTCGATGTAGTTTTTTACATCAGTGGATATAATTATGTTGCTACTACTACAACTAACAACTCATTGTAGCACCAAGGTGTCCTTTGCCAAAGACGGTTACGCACGCTCCTCCTCGACCCCATTAAAGTCTTCTTTTTTACGCCCTCCCAGGAAGTTCTAGTTTCCACTAAGTCCTTCCTTACAACCTCCTCCTATTTCATTTGGGATGACTGGCTTTACATTTTGACCCAGATGGTTGGTCGGAAAGGACCATCTTTGGAAATATGTTATCCTTCATCCGCAGAACGTGTCTTATCCATCTTAACCTTTCTCTCACTATACCCATAGAAAGCGGGATAAAGCCACGTATAGCTTACTGTTTGAAGCTTTTTCGTATAGCTTACTGTTTGAAACATGGTCAATCATACAGGTGCCCAAAAGAATCCTTCGGCAATTCCTCTGTAAAACATCTAACAAATCCACCTCCGCCTTTCCGAGTGCCCATGTCTCACTTGACCACTGTCGTCACCGTCGCTTTTATATTCTAATCTTGGTTCGTAGACTTATCTTCCTATTCTTCCAAATCTTTTTCAACTGTAAAAAAAATGCTGGAACTTGACTATTCAACCATTTAAAAAACCTTGCCTCGCAGAGGCTGGGGTAGCATGATGATCCCAATTTCGTTAAATGAATGGGGTTTGGCTGTGGGCTTTCGACCCACACCCTGGACCTTGAGGGCCTGCCTTCGGGGGAACACACTACTGCAACTGAAACACCAACCATGAGCCTCGAATCAAACAATATTTTGATGATGACTACTGCACGCCCAAGGACAGGATTTATGAATGCGAAACAACACCGTAGAGTTGGTTTCTGGAACGTCCTCACAATGTCTCAAGCTGCCAAGACTGAGCAAGTGCTGAGAGCTCTGAAAGATTACCATATTGACCTTCTGGCTCTGTCAGAGGCTCATTCACTAGGTTTGGATATAACCCCGTTTTGATGACGACTACCTAGAAAAAAAAATTATAAGTGCAAAACAACACATTAGGTTTGGTTTCTGGAACGTCCGCACAATATCTCAGGCTCCCAAGGCTGAGCAAGTGCTGACAGCTCTGCGAAATAACCACCTTGATCTTCTGGCTCTGTCAGAGACTCTATGGATAGGTTCTGGATTAAATAAACTGGACGGAATTGTGACTATCCATAGGGTGGATCGAAGCAGAGATGTGAATTTCGAGTTGTCCTTGTGACGACAAATCAATCCTCTGTAGTTCTACTGCAGTGAATGCCAATAACACATAGAATTGTGAAAGCTCGCTTCTTAGGCGCGCATGCGAAACTGACAGTAGTATTATGCTGCGCACGTAAGATTGACGCTCCCGACGAATCAAAATTATGAATTCTACAGAGCACTGAACTCCGTAGCCGAAGAATACCACGGCACGATATAGTATGTTTTCTTGGAGACTTCAACGTGAAAGTAGGGAACGACCGATCGTTCTCTCCACGGGTTCTTGGTGAGTATGGGCTGGGCTAGCGAAACAAAAACCGGGAACGACTGATTGACTTTGTACTCCTCAACGACCTTGTAATAGGAGGGACCATGCTTGTCCACCAGGATGTACACAAATGCTCATGGACATTCCCTGGTGGCATTATCCGAAATCAGATTAACCAGTGTTTCTGGAACAAGAAGTGGAGGTCAAGTCTACTTTATAAAAGGGTCTACAAAGGAGTTGACTGTGGCTCAGACCACAATCTGATGGCCGCAAAAGTAGGCCTCAAATTAAAAAGAAATAAAAACGCCAAAAAGGCTCCCTCAAACCCGATCTTCGGTTTAAACAAACTATGGAGGCGAGAATTCAAGCAAGCCTTTAAGTTGAAGATGCAAAGAAGATTTGAAGCCCATCTTTACCAGATAATGCCGACAGCAAACAAATCTGGGAACGCATAAAGCTCTGCTTTCACGATGCTGCGAAAGTGACTATTGGCTGCCGCAAGAGTCCAAAGAACCAACGGCTGTCTAACTGTACGTGGGACCACATAGAGAAAAGGGAAAAAAAAATGAAAGCATCACTTATCCAACACTTATCCAAGTCTCCGATCACCAAATTTTCAGAAACGTAGAATATAGACCCGCAGGTAAAGCAGTGAAAAAGAGTGTCAGAAATGGCCAGAAAAATTTGATTGACCAGAAAGCACTATCGGCGGAAGAAGCAGCGAAGAGAGGTGACTCGAGAGCTGTATATAAATTCGCCTATGAAATAATCAGCAAGAATCCTCTATTCAGCATGGACTGGCAAAAACCTCTCGGACACCCTGATAACCGAGCAGTCTGTGGTGAACGAAGTCTGGGCTAGTCACTTTGAAAATCTGTTGAACAGACCTCCACCAAATACCCCCCCCCAGAGATTCCAGCAATTTCTTTTTTCTCCTTAAATGTTAACACTGATCTGTCGTCATCCACCGAAGTTGCAGTAGCAGCAGCACAAAAGCTGAAAGTGGGAAGTCACTCGGCGAAGAACGAATTTCCACAGAAATGATAAAAGCAAACACTGTCATGTGTCTGGCTTTCTGGGCAGCATTGTTTGCAGCAATCGTGGCGATAGCCAGAGCACCTTCTGAATGGAAACACAGTACCCTTGTGAAGATCTTCAAAAAATCGGACGCAACCCTCCCAGGCAACTGGCGCGGAATCGGCCTACTTTATATATCCAGCAAATTGATGTCGGGTATTTTATCGCAGAAAATAAGCTCACTGCTCGACAGACACCTCCGTGACAAGCAGCATGTAATCAGACCGAACCATTCTTGTGCCGACCGGATACTTACTTTACGGTTGCTGATGGAAGAAAGCAGAGAATGGCTGTCAAAGATCTATAGGATATTACTCGATTTGGAGAAGGCATTTGACTCGGTGTATCGCCAGAGTCGGTGGAAGATCCTACTGCACTACGGAATCCCCAAAAAGATTCTTTTGCTGATCATTGCTCTCTGTGAAGACAATGAGTGCTGTGTAAAGACGCCAAATGACCAAACCTGTTCCTTCTGCACCTGTCAGGAGTTAAACTAGGCTGTGTCTTGTCGCCGCTACTCTTCACAATTGTAATTGATTACATAATGCGAAGCACCAGCACAGACGGCATCCAGCTGAATACTGAAGTACGTCTGAGTGATATAGACTTTACTGACGAAATCAGCATATTAGAATCGTACGAGAAACGACTTCAAGAACTCTTAGACCAAGTGAGGGAAAGTGGCTGCCAGGTCGGCCTAAAAATAAATATCGAAAAAAAAAATACATGACCACAGCAGACTCACCCCAGAGCATCGCTTGCCGAGACCTACAGTTAGAACAAGTTGTCCATTTAAAATACTTAGGAAGCAATTTAAAATACTGGATCCACCACAAAAGAAGTGCTCACAAGAGTTGGCCCAGCCAGTGCATCCTTCAATAGACTACATAAAATTTGGCGGTCATAAAGCTCCTTTGTCTGGCTGAAATTGTGACTTTAAGAGCGACGTCATGCCGGTTCTACTTTACACAGCCGAAACCTGGCACTTGGACCAGAAACTAGAGAGGAGAACTCTTGCTTTCGAGAACACATGTCTCAAAAGAATTCTCAACATCCACTCGTAGCAAAGGATAACCAACAATTTATCCTTAATAAAACGAGTCAGCGTCTTGTGACAAATTTAGTAAGAGTTCATCGATGGAGCTACCATGGCCAGATATTACGGATGGATTATGCCGGGCTGCCAAATACATCACTCCACTGGCAACCACTGGATTCACGCCGCAGAGGCATGCACAGAAACACCATGAACCGAACTAACCAGACAGATTTGAGAAATCTAAACGCCTTGATCCATCCTCAGTTGGAGAATATACAGGCAGCAGCAAAATAGTGGGAAGATAGGCAGCTCCTTCTCGATGCCCTGGGCGCCTCTGTCAGCAAAGGTGGATCTAAGGTCTAAGATAAGGCTACCTCGAGGGCAGGATCTACCCGGAGTTCAAGGGCCACTCTTAGAACAAAGGAACCATCAGATAGAGGTGGAGCTATTTCTCTGTCACTTTTCAAGAAAAATGTGGTCAACTTTGTGTTATGGATTAAGAAACGCAGAGAGCTAAATGGGAGTGATATCAAACATTTGATCTAGAATGAAGATTAAAGGTGGAAAACTATCAAAGGTTCAACATGACTACTCAAACGTAATGATCCAATTATAACATCCATGTTATTTTGCTCCGACTTAAAAATAAGAAAAAAAAGCTTATCGAAAGCTGAGGCCTTTTTTTGGGTCAGGGTTGCCTCGAATGAGTGGCCTAACATTTGTTTCTATACATCCTCATTTTTTTTTACTCTTAGCGGAAATTCCTTGGAGTATTGGCGTTGAGGCTTTTTTAAAGTTGCTTTTCATGTGCTTTATCACCTGCAAGTTGTTTTTTATGATTTCTATTTATCAGTTCTTGTCTACTAAGAAGTGCAGTAATTGTACGTAAAAGGTTGAATGGTCTTGTCTTGTGATAGAAAACTACAATTCTTGGATTCCTTTGTCCATGTATGGTAAAGAGGCAGTATATTCTTTGTGGTTAATTAGTTAGTTGATTATATATGTATTGAAGGCAATAATGTACCATCCACTGTCTTAGAACACGGCTCTTTATTATTATTTCGTTTTTAATACCAAAAAATCGTCCTAGTTATAACCATCTTCCATCACAAAGTAGTTTGAATTTACAGTCTGTAGTTATTGTTGGTTATAATTTGGTAAGTCTTTGTAATTGTTAACCCTTTTGTTTTCAGATACACTATCTCATGTGTCTTTCTGCGAACTATGCTTACATAAGGGATCAAGAAAAGCTACACGACTTGGAAGATTTGCGGTATCTGCATTCAGAATCAGAAATGACAGCTTTGGCTGGCAAAAGATACTAAACGTACAATCGTCAGTTGATTTGACAATTTTATGTGCCTTTTTCCGTCCTTTTTAATACTTAACATTCCTATGTTTAGTGATTTCAGTATCATTTCTGTTGGTGATTTGTAGACCAGTTTACTAAGGGTCTGTGTATAGTATTTAATCTATTAAATTTGAATTAATGTTGGAGTCCCAATGAAAACCTCATCACCTGCGAATTTGCCAATTTTGGTGTTCCGATGTAAACCTACTTATTGGAATTAATTTCATTCCAACTAGATTTTGACACAAAGGTAATGGCAACGTATGTACTAATTTTTGCGAAAACTCATCTTAAGAAGGGAAAGTAAGAAAACACAGGATACCCAATTGACTTCTTATTTCAGGCACCAGCATCTACTATGAGAATTCTGACGAACTAGTGGGAGTTTCCGCCAAGATTAGTAAAGGCTTTTGTCTACGCTAATACCAAATTGAAATAGAGATATTTCTCATTGTCATTGATTTCGCAATATGTTTGAATTCCTCATTATATTATTTTGATTTGTCAGGTTGAACAGAGGTCTAGGCTGTATGGACCCTGAATTTAAGAATTTAGTCTTATACAGGCCGATAATAGATGTTGACTTTAAATTATAATTGAGGTAAATAGATTAAGCAATATGGAACAAAGAATAAACTAAAATTCCAGCAGAATTTGACGATAAACCATTGAATTCAAAGCAGAAACATTACCGCTTACCTTAGGATCACACAGTTGTTTTCACAAAACAATGCACGATTATGCCATACGCAGTAAAATGTATCAACAAAAAATACATTATTGTGTGGCATGTGACTTGTTGAAAGCCTAGAAATAGTTCCTTGCTGCTGACAAAGCATGACTGACAGAGTAGCATAAAAGGAAGCAAAAGAAAATTGATTTGAGAAACTAAAATTTGCTATCATTTATAAATAATTAGTCTAAGCTAAGAATTAACCCTTATCATTTTGGATTTATATTCAGTCCCTTATCTCAATATTTGTTATATCGTAATGTAATTTGTTGCTGAGATAGGTTCGGCATTATGATAAGACGCGATATAGGACACTGGTGCATGGAAGAAATCCATAATGTATGATTCTAGGGTTACAACTGTTTTGTCCAATGAGGTCGATATTACCCATCTACTCAGCTAAAAACATTAAGTGGTTCGTGATTAGACATCTTGAAAAATGAATGAATGAATGTTCTTTATTACCCATCTATAAATGAAAAAAAGAAAACGATGGAATACAATAAATGTTTTAATTCGAGGTGTAATCCTGAATATAAGCTAGGAAGCCGATTTGCCAATCAATATTATTTTCGATGGATCCCGATATCGCTATTTTATGGGATTTTATTTTAGAATTTTATAATATTTCTGATACCTTGAGTGTCCCCTTTTGTTTCTTACTATTACAAGTGACATTTTGACCTTGTCTACTTCTCTTTTCCATTTATAAACGATTTTTGAATTGTCAAAGAAGTTTTTTCACTCTACAGGGTTTCCTTTGAAAATTATGATGTAGATGAATCAGTCGCACAATTCTTTACCCTTTTCTATCTGAATTTATATTAGCGCTCGTATAAAGTATTCTTATTATTTTACTAATCAATTGTGACTAATATTTCACTAATTTTCTTTTTCTTGTGACTTTTTTCAACAATCTACTTAATCTATAGGTTTTTATGTGTTATTTGTCCGAGTATTATTTACAGAAATATTGGGATATTTGTTTTATATTTGGACCTGTTGATTGTTGGGTATTCTTCTGCATGAATAAAGACAGAGCGAATAGTACAATGAAGAATGTACAGAAGAAGTGTGTTTTTCTATACTTTTCCTTTTTTACACTCTTGAACATAGAGCACAAAAGTTCTGATCTAGTTTACTCCCTCTCCCCACCCCCAAAAAAAGAAATAAATAAACAAAAGGTGTCAAGAATTATATAAAAGTATATGAAAAGAATGTGGAAATATATGTTTTCAACATTCTACCCCCCTCCCCCTAAAAACATGGTTTGGTTCTGCCCTTCTCAGTCGAAATACTAGGTACAACCCTGATTGGTATCGTCTGACATTTGGCTTAATACGGCATTTCCTAGCATCACAAGTTTTTTTTTTCTTCTTTCTTTGCAACTATTCACTGAAATGATGGGTAGTTACGCTCCTCCCCAAGACTCTATCCTGTTTTTGTATATTTCAATCCGTTCTTCTAATTAATCATGTTCCTATTTCTGCATTTTCCGTGTGCTACCTATATTTTCTTTATAATCTCTTGTCTTATAAAAAACCAAGGCTAAATACAAAACAAAGAGCTATACAATTAGAGATATAAAATTACTGGGCATTTACAGCTTACAAGTTAGTTCAAGAGAACAATTTACATGAACTTTGTCCAAAATTTTAAATGGTGTAGATTATATCGCTTTCTGAAAGTTGTTCCACTACACACCTTAGTTGCATTTTTTTTTACTTACAATTAAAAATTTTGCCATCAATCTTCACTTTTCAGAATTTCTGATTAGACTTGAACTTACCCTATTTGTTGGCATCTGGTGGTAATACCCCGATGCTGTTAAAATGTTCTACCAGATTCCTTTTCTGGAATGTCCTTCAATGGTCTCATTTATTTTAGCCATGACAATTTCAATATTTATCTGCTTTAGGACGTTTTACTTTGCCTTTTATTTTAGGAAAACCAAATTAAATACAATGTAGAAACAACGTCTTTCTTGACATTCAGAGTAATTTTCACTGACTCATATTAGTTTCTTTGCTTTTCCATATGGAACGGCTAATTTGGATGATTCAGTTGCACACTCGATAATCTCATGACAAAACAAACAACAAGAAACGGTGGCAAATATGTGCAAAGTGGTTTTGAAAATATATAGGAAAAAAAAATAAACAGAAAAAATATCATGGACTTGTTGTGTTTGCTTATGTATTTAGTATGGACAATGTGTTTAACTATCTGTGTCCATGCTAGTTGCAAAAGCGTTTATACAAATATTATATATACTTGAGTAATTAAGCTATTGCAGAATAACTTGTTTAAACTGTCGTCTTCTTGTAATATCTTTAATTAGTGCCCCCAACTTGGGGCATTTGATAAACTTTGGAGATTTGCAATTTTTTTACTTGTGGGCTTAATGACTAGATTGTAAAGTAATAATTGGTCGCGAGATGTCACAAATTAACTTTCAGATGTACAAACTTTTATTCACTATTCTTAATCCCAGAAATCGCCAAAGAGTCAATTTTTTCTCATGTAGCGCTGTAATTATTAGCATGACATGAACCTAATTATTGACGTATACGATTGAACTATGCATCTTTTCTTACGTTTATGCCTGTATATAATGTCTACAAAGGTAATGCATTACTTCAATATTATACTATCATACATCGTAATTGCTATTACTATTACGAAATAAGTAAAATAGTTGGTCGAAGGGAATCCCGAATAAAGGATTGCCAACCTGTATTAAAGAAGAACATCTGTAGTGCTACGATAGTTGGTGAATTTACTTTTAAACTTTTTGTGTATTACAGCAGCTATTGTTGTGTGATTTTCTTTATTTTAAAAATAAAAGTTTGAAAATTGGTCATTTACCATTTAAAACCCTCGTGTAATGGACTTAAAAGACTGTAACTTTTGATGAGCGTTTTAATAAAGAAATCAGAATAAGATGCTTAGTTGGTAATTGAGGCCATTTCTAAGTGTTGTGTGACTAATTAAGTAATAAGGTTGACTGACGTCTCCAGAACAGGAGAAAAAACTGAGGTTCGTTTGTTTGGCTTTGGAAGGTACATAAATCGATTGACCCTTATAATTTTTGGTAATACTTTTAATAGCCGGGTGAAAGTATATTTCTGGATCGATAGTTTATCTTTCGTGAGGCGAATCGACGAGTTACGCAAATTTTTAAGCTAAAAAAACATTTGGAAATTGGATATTCAAACAAACAATATTATTTGCCCCAGCACATTTCCCCTTATAACAAATATCTAGAATTCTTGAACTTAGTCACTAATTAGACGAATTTCATCTAAGGGCGGTATTGAATGCGACAGGTTTGATTGAAGATATTAATGTAGTACTGTACATTATCGCTAGATGACAGTGCAAATATTGAATGTTGGATGGCAGTACATCTGAAATTAGCAAGTTAGAGATCTCACTAATGGATCAGATAATGAAGTCATCTGACCATTACAGTGCAAGAAATTCTGACTGCTAGATAAATTCTCCGTCATTATCGGCATAGAAGGACATGCTAACATTAGAGAGAAGAAAAATGAAGCTCAGACTTTAAAATAAAGGCAGTTGGATAGTCCTGAAAAACTCGGTCGGTTAATAACCTTTCTGAGCCCTTGTGCTGAAAAACTCGATATCAATTTTTTTAGAATCCTATTGGCATGAATTAGGATAGGCGTTTTTGGTTGTATTGTCCCGTTACCAGGGAAAAGATAAGCATTTTTATCAGTATCGCTTTTCGTTTTGGAAACCTTTTCATAATGTTTTGTCGATTTGAAAATCTTAACCCCCCCCCCCTAAAAAACAGTTTTCGGGCATCGTGATTCTGTAAAGCGGATAAGAAGTACTGAACTGTTGAAATGTAGTCTGTTTGAAATAGGAAAAGGCTCTACCTTTGATTAAATCTGAAATTTTTTGATTAAAATTGGTCTTCGTCATTAAGCAACAATAAGACTGTGTCGCTGGTTTAAATTTTGACCTCTACACTATCTAGAGTATGTAATTGTCACATACTTTGTTTGTTCTAAATTTCATTCGATGTTTCTTTCATCGGATTTAGGCTCATTTGAAAAAAGAATTAAAATCAAATGGGAGTCTCAAATATTAGTTGTAATCATCAGAGACAAATAAAAGGCAAATTATGCTTTAATCAAAGTGCAATAGGAAGTTGGAAAAGATGTAGAACTTAGAAAACAGCCATCTGACTTTTATTGTTTCTCCAAGGTTTCAAACTTGCCCTTTTCCCCAAGTATATAAAATCAGACTTAATGTTGCCACGCTATTTTTTTCCGTGGCAGCCGATTAAAAATTAAAAGTTAGCTCGGCAGATTTCTACTTCTTGCTTAACAATTTGTTAGCTCAGCAGTCATTTTGATTTCTACGACAACATTGTTGTGTTGTCTTTATATATGTGCTTTGGATCTTTCGAAAGCGTTTGACAGTGTGGTCCATAGTGCTCCTTTTTTCTTTGTATAATTCTTGGGTCAATCTCTCTGTTATAATGCTTCTTAGGTTTTGGTATTCAAATTCTTTTCTTCAATTAAGATCTGCACCAGACACTATTATAAGGGTACGAAGAGGAGTTAGGCAAGGCGGTGTTCTGTCCCCTACGCTTTTTAAGATTTGTACTTCTAGCGTGCTGGCTAAGATTTCAGGTACATACCTTTCTGGTCTTGCGGATGTTTCTTATCTTGCGTATGCTGACGACTTGCTTCTGATTAGCCGTTCCAAAAGGGGTCATGGTCTATAGTTTCTGATGCTTTCTCTGATATTGGCCTTTCACTTAATACAGATAAATGTGAGTTTCTTCCCTATAACTGTACTACTGCTACTCCCCTTCACTGTAATAACTTCACTATCCCTCTTGTTGATTGTATTCGTTGGCTTGGTATCTCTATTATTAGCAATCTTTCGAGCTTACGTCAGCGTACTGTTTGTGATACAAGTAAAAAGATTCAGACTGGCTATGCAAAGATTGTTGCAAACAGAGGGAAGTATAATAGACGTGCGCTGGCCAAACGTTATTCTACTTTCTGTGATCATTCTGTCCTTTATGCTTCAGGTTTTTTCTCCCTTCTTAATAATGGTAATTTAAAAAGAATTCGGATAAATTATTTCAAATTTTGCAAATTTCTTCTGTATCTTCCACCTTGGACAAAAAACCGGACTCTAGTTAGAAAATTTTCAGTTTCTGATATAACTTTAAAGTTCGAGATTCTTCACAGAAAACTCCAATGCAGCTTCTGTGCGCCTATCACCTCGCCACCGTCTTATCCGTTTTTTTCGTTGATTTTGTGTGTGTATTTGTTTTTCTCTTTGTGTTTTTATTTGGTATATTTATTCTTACTCCACCATATTTACTTTATGTATCGTGTGGGTGAAAAATCAAATTAATAAATAAATAAATTGCCGACGGCTTAAATGAGATGACTGGTGTTGTCTCTGTGGTTTCGAAGTGCATCAGACTTACCGTTAGCAGCTCCAAGACTAAAGTTACGGCGCACTGCCCTTCTGCTTTATGTCAGATCATTTTGGATGTTAACCACTTGGAAACATCGATAAATCTAAGTACTCTATGTCCATCATCATATCAGATAACGGAACACAAATATACATATCAACACGCATAGCAAAGGATTAGGGGGTCTTTGTCACTTAAAAAACGCACTATGAGTGGAATATGAAATCTCAACAAAAGAAAAAGGTCAGATCATAAACAATATCCGTCCGAGTTCCACAATCGATACTATCACCAATCCTTTGAAAAACAAATAAACACGCATCCGTGATCTTTCTTCTAGCAAAAAATACTAAATTCCACGTTTTTGCCGGTAAGAACTAGAAACCTCTACAGTAGGGCTCTCTGATATTCTGAATCTGATAGTACGATTTTCATTAAGATTTAGTGAGTTTTTGGTGACGTCCCCCCCCCCAATTTTTTTTCAGGCTCGTAAGCAAATTCAGCATAAAAATACCAACTCTTTTGATATATCTATTGATATAAGACGGTGGGAGCAGTGGAGATGTTAAAAGTAAAATAGCTAGGGCTCAGGGTGTTATTTCACAGCTAAAAAAAAGTTTGGAAGAATAGGAAGATAAGTCTGCAAACCAAGATTAGAATATTGGAAGCTACAGCGATGACAGTGGTCAAATATGGCTCTGAAGCATGGGCGCTCTGAAAAGCGGATAAAAATTTACTAGATGTTTTCAAGAGAAATTGCCTGGGTACCCGGATGACTGACCATATTTCATATCATAGGTTGTACGAAAAATGTGGTTCAATCCCGCTTTCTAGGGCTATAATGAAAAAAAGGTTGAGATGGCTAGGCACGTTCCGCGGATCAAGGATGACAAATTGTCCTTTTTGGCCAACCGTCTGGTGCTACACGGAAAACAGGTCGTCCTCGTCTGGGGTGGGAGAATGTCATAAATGAAGATTTAAAGGAAATGGGAACTTCCTGGGAGGGTGTAAATAGGGAGGCCTTGAATAGATTAGGTTGGAGGAGGAGCGTGCGTTGCTGTGTTGGCCTCAGACGGCTTAGTGCTGCAGTGAGTTATTAGTAGTAGAAGTAGTAGTACTTTAGTGTTGGTTACTATTGATCCAGGTCATTCCTTACTTGCAGTTCATTACCACGAACTATTTGATTCCTTTACCGTTATGATCCATGGATAAAATGGGAACCAGTGTGCCTCACTCAAGCATGAACGCAGGGGAAGGGGCTTCGGGCCGTTTTTCCTCCAGTCTATATTTTTCTCGTGATTGTTTATATTTTTCGTGTATTTCTTGCATTTTTACGACTTATCCCCCTCCCCATAGTAATAGCTGTTTAAGTACCGGATTCCAATATAGAAATTAAGTTCTCCAATACTTTTGTTCCTTGAATTTTTCGCAATTCATTTTTATACTTTTGGCCAGAAACAAGCGATAAAAATAATATTGACTAATCGTGCCACAATGTATTGACTATTAGAGTTTACTATCATTTTCAAACTTTGTTCTAAAAACTTCATCTGACAGTAATCACAATCCTGAAAATACTGACAGTATTTTAGTAGTTTAAAAACGTCAACGATATTGAACAAATAAATTCTCAGATGGGGATAATTCCATTTATACAACATATTTTCAATATAACACCTTAGATTAGGTATTTACATCAAGAATTTGAATGAACTTTATCGATAAACTTCGTCTGAAAATAATGTAGTGAATAATCCGGAAGTTCATTATTTTGTGAATGACCCGAAAAATTATTTATTTTTTTGTACATAAATATGCTAGTTTCAATATTATTATTTTGGTAATTCTACTGATGACGGTTGCTGTATATGTGATCGAAATATCTGGACTTTTGTACCTGTTTTTTTTTTTTCACTGTCTAAATAAATGGAATTATCTCCATTTAAAAATTTATTTGTTCGTCATAGAACGCCAGTGTGGTCTAAGTAAAGAATGCCTAATATAAGGTGTTACGTCGAAAAAGAAAGAAAAAGTTAACAATTTCGATCGAGGAATCATACATACTTAGATTTGTCCCAAATTGTTATTCAGTTGTTTTATAAGAATGTTCTGAATATATTGGTCTGTCTGCAAAATTTGCAATTTTGATCTCAAATGAGCTAAAGTACATGTTAGCATAGCTTAATTAATTCGCTTCTAAAATCATTAGTTAGTATTCAATGCCTGTAACGTGTTTTACCACTTTATATTAATCCTTTATTTTAGGGAATATCCTTGCGATAGGGAATATCATTTTGAATATACAAAGCTCACAAGTGCGTTGTTGCTAAAATTGAAAAAAAGGTATTCAGTTGCCGTAGTCAAAGTTGATTCTGAGAGTCAGTCGATTAAACTAGGTCTTCCTTTCATAAGCTCAATGTCTTATTAGACAGATTGATATTAAACAAAATAATACAACCTTTTATTGTGTATATTGTGAGATATCTCGAGTAGGATGCACTATGTATTAATTTACATTCGCAGTATTGATTAGTGAATTCCGAGAAACCCATGGACAGTTATTTTTCTAAATATTTAAATTTAAAACTAAATAAAAATCTCCCGTAAGTGCTTGTCTTGAGAAAAGAACGAATTTTTTAATCTAAAAGTCATAATGTTTGAAATAAGCTTTTTACCACGACAACATGGCTCAGGCATGTGGGAGCGAAGGATGTTCATGCCCAGAACGCCAGAAATATCCAGATTTTTATGATCTTCCAATATTTTTGTATTTGTCGAACTTGAAGTAACGACCGCTTATTACTAATTTTTGTCTGTAATGTGTTTCGTTTCTTGACAACCCAGTAATATCCCAAAACTGGGACAAAACAGAACAAGGATTTTTATGTTAAAAAGACTATGCCTAGGTGTTTTTCTCTAACTATATTTACTAAGAAAACTTCCTGACAAACAGTAGATATAGTATATATATATATATATATATATATATATATATATATATATATATATATATATATATATATATATATATATATATATATATATATATATATATATATATAGGTAGAATTTATCGAACATTTAAATCAGTTAAAACTGACTGACGAGTTGTGGATTGAAAAAAAGAATGAAGTTTGTCAATAAATCAAATTGTGAAGGCAAAAAAAAAAAAAAAAAAAAAAAAAAAAAAAATCAGTAGCCTTTATTTTATGTATCACTACATACAAAATAAAAAATTACATTTAAAATCCACACAATTAATCACAACTTATGTACAATTTAAATATTCTACTCCAATCCATAACTAAGCTGTTACCAACTAATAATCTTCCAGGAAATATGACAGGATAGCACTAAATTTTTTTCATCTCCAATTTTTGTTTCATTAATAGGTACAATTACAAAATAAAGAAAATCATTCACGGTGGTTGAACACATTGACAAGTTTATAGGGAATGCCAAAATGTCAATCAACAGCAAGGGAACGGCCTGAAAGGAAGGTTTCTTACAATAGTGCTATTCAACAACTAAAAAAAAGAAAAGAAAAAAAAAGCTTTGTTATATGTATTCATCCTTAACTTTTGTTAGTAAAAAAAAGACTAAAAAAAACATACAGAAGTTGACACAAGCGTGTCGCTCCACCGAAAAAAAGAGAACTAGGTTATTGCAGATATGGTTTAATACAAATAAAGTGTAAATCCATTTGAAACTGTAAAGTAAATGACAATAAAAATCTCAAATCCAACTAAAAATCTCGAAAAAAGGAGAAAAGACCAAAAACTTAGTTAAAGAGCCACACATTTATAGTTCCAAAATTAGTGTTTAACAAAACGGGTTGACCTCTGAACGGCTCAGAAAATAATCTCACCAATGGTCATTAAAGCAAAAAAAATTACAGGGAAAAGAGAGACATGAGATAGAACATTGATAGATATTGGAAATGTAAGAGAAACAACTAAACTAACACAACTGATACACAGTCTGATCATTGTCATTTGTATTATTCTAAACCAATGCCAAAGAAAAGAACACAATATAAAAAAGCCTACAAAAAAGGCGTTAAATATTTGACTGTGACACAAGAAAACTATTTTAAGAACGTAAATACGCATTGTTTAAACGATTATATCGTGAAGTTAGCGCATGTACTATGTGAATTATAGGTTACCTCAAAGAGTATGCATGGGTTTATGGTTCTATCGTAAAAACAAAGCAGTAGACATTACCGATCCACTTCCACATTATAGAACTATTGTACTAGGGTTGACATATGAAGATAATTTTAGTGGTTACAATGATTTTATGCATATATATATATATATATATATATATATATATATATATATATATATATATATATATATATATATATATATATATATATATATATATATATATATATATATATATATATATATATATATATAAAAATTAGTTTCCTTGATTAACTATTTTAACCATTCTAACCATTTCCCTCACTCACTTCACTTCAGTCTTCAAAGTGATAACATCTATTTTGGATTATTTGAACTGTGAAGCTTACTTTCATCCTGAATTACTGCACCTGTTTTGAACTTGGCCCGTCATGAAATTCATTAATTCAGTGCTTTGAACTTAATTCAATTCTGGAATGTTATTTCGCAATTTTTTGTTTTGTATTAAATCCTGCGAAGCTTGCTAGAATTCAGCGACTGTTATTTCGCATTATTTTGTTTTGGATTAAATTGATCTGGCCTAGATTCAAGCTATCAATTTGCTATTTGGATAATAATTGAGTTTTCGCTGGACTGGCCCGTCTCTGGACTCTGATTTTATTTCAATTCAAACTGGATTCAAGTAAGTGTTAATTTAAGCCTAATCATACCGTGCAGGTTGGCAACCCTGCTTCCAACTGCAAATACACCATTTATACAAATACAAGCCTATTGGATCATTTACACTTTATTGAAAACAAGCTATGGATAAATGTACACTGCCCTGTAACGAACTTTCTGCAAAATAAGTGGGAAGAAGGAATTCAACATTTTTGAATGAGATATTATTGCTAATGCAAAAAAAAATTTAGGCGAAGGTTGCACCTAATGATAACTGCCCACGGTGCATCGGCACGAAAGCTTCTACAAATAATGTAAAAGATATTCTTGGTTATTCAAAAATTGGACTCTGGGGAGGTATCGACTCCGATTTACGTTATCAAGTCTCCTACCGAGGTTCCCATTCTGCCCGCTGTGGCTTACTCTAGGCTTTCTACAAAGGTTAATCTTGTGGAAAAACTAATGAAGGTCGCTGCGATAAAGCTGGATGCTCATGAATTGGATTACCCAAGTTCAAGTTCTTTATTATTCTTTAACTATACATATTTAAAACTATTCACATAACACACCCGGAAGGGAGACTGGCTCAAAAGCCAGGCGACAATACAAATAGTATAAACAAACAAACCCAAAAGAAACGGATATCACCACACTTCTCACTCTATCCCACACCAAAAATAAATGCCAAAAAACATTTATTAAAATTATTGTCATTATTTATCCGATAGCTGAAGGGCCGGGAGCTACTCACAAATTAATATTTACTAATTAGCACAACTGCCAAAGCCTACAGTTCCCAACTCGTATGCTACTATTGTTGTAGCATACAATCTCTCAGACCCTACTCTCTCAGACCTAATAAAACGAAAAGTTGTAACAGATCAGATAAATGGTCATGAATCAGTCATACGCCCTGTACTGGTATACGTCCTGTACGTGACAAACTGACTGTCAACATAGATAAGTCAGTCGCCGAAGATTTCCGTTTGTCAGTAACTGGAGCGATAACTGGCTATTCTGCGAAAGTCCAAACCAAGAAGTTTTACGGCCTCTTGAAGGAAATTCCAAGCGATTTTGGATTATCTCACCTGATATCCTGCCGTGGTGTATCTGACGCTTCTAGGCTAGGGAAATCCAATGCGGCAGAACTTGAACTCTCTGATGCAATGTCAAGAGCAGAAGCATTCAGATACGGTCTTAAAGTGGGATATGAAAATCTACGTGTTTACGAGTTTAAGGCGATTCCCCGTTGTTGTAGCATTTGCCGGTCCCCTGAACATCTCCAGTTATCTTGTTCCAGTGTAACACTGAACTGTGCGCGATGTGCCGGTCCCCATGTCTCAGACAGAGACTCGACTTGCAATTTGTCACCTAAGTGTACAAACTGTGGAGGCAGTCATGTTTCGTTTAGTTTCACATGTCCTAAACTGAAAGCAATTGTAAGTCACAATTTGCCATAAAACTAATTAATGTCTGTGTCAGTAACAATCATGTCTCTTAATATTTATGGGACAAAAAACAAGGATCTGGCCATCGATGAACTGTACAGTAAGTTTGACATTGTATGCTTTCAGGAACACCTTTTGACAGGAACGAGTATTAATTTCCTTCGCCGTAGTGCTAGTCACTTTGCTTTAACAACAAATGCTTTTCCTACTTCTGGAAGGCCTTCCACGGGCTTAGCATATATAAAACAATAGCTCAGCTTTTTGTCTCCGTCATGTTATTTTTCTGACGAGCATTTTCTAGCTATAAGACTCGACAAAACTGTTTTGATTAATAAATATATGCCTTATGATGAGAAGAATATGACTTGTTTGAATAAATTCTCCAAAGCATGTGCAAGTTTAAAAACTCTCCTTCATAGAATAAGCAAGAATGGTTACCAATTTATTATTATTGGTGATATGAACATTGACATAAAGCTTGATTCGTGCGTTCTGTGAACCTTCTTGATAGTCTCCCTGATTACAGAATATTTGCGAAGGATCTATCTTTTTAGTACATATAATTCTGGCAGCCTATCGGATATTGATCATGTGATTTGCTCCCCGTTTATTGCATCTTCAACAGTACACGTCCATGAAGATTAGCAGGATATTGATCACCTTTCACTATCGCTCTACTTTTTGATAAAAACAAATAGTACAACCCAGGCAGATCCCCCTGCCTCTAAATGGTTTGTTCAGAGTAACTGGAAAAATGCTAACATGTCACTATATATTTCCGCCCCGGCCATACTCCTTGGTTCTTTACGTGTACCCTTTGATTTACTCCAGCTAATTGTCCGCTCTACAAAAAGCAATTATGAACTGAATCAGTACTACAACCAAGCTGTTTGGTGTTTAAAACGTGCAGAGGAGGTTGCCATTCCTTAGGAGCGATTGAGAAGAAGTACATGGAAACCAATCTGGTCATATGACCCCGAACTAAAAATTGTGAAAAATAAAGCAAAGTTGTGGCTGCGGATATGGATTGATAATGGTCAACTACTATCCGGAAATGTATTTGAAATAAAACAAAAACTAAGCGTGTGTTTAAAAAAACGTTTGCAATCAAGCCGATACAAAGGGTTAGATTGTCCTACCAACAAGAATGAATGGGACAAAGTGATTAATTCATCTAAATTAGATAATTCACGAAATCTTAATTGCCCAATCTCGCCAGCTGCTTGGTCTCACCACTATTCAGTTATATTTTCCAAAATGATTTATGCAGTACACGCATTTTACTCAAAATTGCTTTGTTCGGTTCTCCCACCTTTCTTGACTCAGGCACTAGTTCTATCCGTTTCTGTTGATTCTGTAATTGCATCAGTTAAGAAACTGAAATCAAGTCCTGGTGATGTTGACGGAATTAGTGTTTGTCATCTTAAAATAAATTGCCCGTCTTTGTTTTTTCATTTAAAGTTGCCTTTTCAGATGTGTAATTGTTGTTCTCTTGTTCCTGATAGCTTTTTGTGTGGAACTGTCACTTCCGTTCTTAAAAGAGGTAAGAGTCCATAGGACTGTTATTCTTACGGACCAATCACGGTTGCTTGTAATCTTAGTAAAATCCTTGAATATATCCTACTTCCTTAAATCAATTTGAATGCTAATTTTGGGGAGAACCAGCTCAGTTTTCAGTCTGGAATCGGTTGCCATCCCGCTCACCGTACTCTGGCTTGCCTTTTTAAAGATGCTTTTGCTAAAGGGTATGGTTTTCACATTTGTGCCCATGATCTTTCTATGGCTTTCAATAGTATTGTACAGTCAGGCTCTTTATTCTCTTTATAGTCACGGCATTAATCTTTCGCCAATTTTTCTTCTTCAGTTTTGTTATGGTAAATCCTATATTCAAATTAAAACTAATGGTGCCATTTCTTCTTTTATTGTCCCTATTCGTCGGGGTGTACGGCAGGGCGGAGTATTATCTCAAAGTGTTTTACATTTTGTATTTCTAGTATTCTTGAGAATATTTCTTCTATGTGTTTTGTTGGGTTAACTGATATTTCATACCTTGCTTATTCTGATGGTATTTTTTCTAATTAGCAGGTCTAAACTCAGACTGTCGCAAATGGTTCATAAAGTTTCTTATTCTTTTACTAAAATCGGTCTTTCGCTTAATGTTGGTGAATGTGTGTATCTTTCTTTCGATTTTCCATCCCCTCCTAAACCTCTAAGTTCTAAAAAATTTTCCATCCCTCGCGTAGATTCGGTGCGGTGGTTGGGTATATCGGTTGCCAGACCAGGTTGCATTTTTCTATTACATTTGCATTAACTACGTCACAACAGCAGTCCCTTTAACGCACTGATAGGCTAAAATATACAAAGATAGGACTAAAGCTTTCCCAGCTGCTTAATCAAATGCCTTATCACAGTCTATAGAATTCGGGACTAAAGGAATCGGACAATCCAGATACTATTCTGTTATTAGTCTAAATAAAAAATTGATCAATTCATCTTTCAAAATTTGGTAAATCCAAAAATCACGAATTTCATATGCATAGCACTCCCAGTAATTTCTAATCCTTTCAAAGTAATAAATACCTAATGATAAGTTTGCTTTCATAAACTTCAGCTTCAAATCGACTCTGAACACTACTGCATTGAAATCTTCCCTTTTGACTTCAATGCAGTACCTCTATACACCCTGACCCAAGTGTCATAGACTCAGTCTAGCCAGTCTTTGATTTACATTAAAGTAATCGACAAGATTAGACGTCTTGTCATCATCTGAAAATCATTTTAGCTTATGGGTTATTTTATGACGAAGTACGATATTAGTTAAAACTAGACGATTATGCCTGCAAAATTGCATAAGTCTAGCTACATTCCTCTTTTCTTTTCCTACACAAAATCCCCCTTGGCCAACCAGGGCAATAAAGTTCCCTAATAAAAGTACCATATTTTTACCAGGGATGTTGTCTATTTGATACTGTAGCTGTGTGTGAAAAAATTCTTTGGAATCAGTATTGTCTCTGTTAGTCAATTTTACAAGGACACGCGCAGTTAGATGGGTATCATTTGCACTTTCCAAGCCTAAGACTTAGAGGCTTCCCTTTTCATCATGAATCATGCTCCCAGTCCATATGCTCTATCATTGGTACCTTAACAAATAACCCATAGATTACTCAGTTTCATATTTCATATATTCCCTGCGAGATCAGTTCCCAAACTACTAACAAGCCCAGTTCAAAACGTTAAAATTCGTCAGCCAAAATGCCAATACAGTAATAGTCTTTGAACGCCGTAACCTTCCAAAAATTATGATGATTTTTAAATCTCCGAAGACGTTAGTGCCTCAAGAAAGGCAAGCAATCCCACCAGTGCCAGGCAGGGACAAATAACGCTTTCTCAAGTTTATACAAAGCGTTTGAGCTGACTAAAAACCAGACAGCAAGAAATCCTCAAGACCCCTAACTGAATGAAGGGTTTATGCAAAACCAATGCTCATTTTGATGACTATATGGTTTTAGGCATTTGGCCATGTACTCTTGTCAGGAAGAGTCGATGCTATCTTCAGCTACACTATCGACGACTCACTATATATTCATGTTTTCAAATATTATGCTATGACAAGGAGGCAACATTTTTTATGGAGGCTGGAGGGTAACTAAGAAATCTTTTGGAGGGAAGGGGTGGGTCTTTTTGCATCTTTTTACTATGTGCAAGTATCAGTGTACTTAATCAATAGTTTGTGTCTCGTACCTATTATTTTCAAACATCAAAACGTCGCTATTTATGCTATTAATTTTATGTTGCTTTTATATTACCTTTAAGAAATAATGATGTTTTACCTGTGGAAATTTTCTTTAGCCTCTGCAAACCTGTTTCGGACTAGGAAAGTAGCCACAACTTCTGCAACCCGGTCAGGTACGTCCTCATGAACAGCGTGTCCACACTGAGGGAGCACATGCATTTGAAACTTGCCTGTGAATGTTTTAAATAATACTATATCAAGCTTTAAAAAAAACTCACAAAAATAACAAACGAAATGATCTTTTAGTAAATAAAATGTAAAACACACTGGCCACCAGGAGTGGTTACCATTTTACTTATTTATATTTTGGTAACACTCGGTATTAATTTAAAATATAGCCACCAGACGGGGAAATTTCTCATTTCAATTTACCTAAAAGATTATCTAAATTTTTCATTTACCGAAAAGAACAGTTTTACCTTTTCCTGAGATTAGGAACGATGCTCCAGATTATTTTACCGTTGCAGGTTCATACCCTTTGACACAAACAATTAGTAAATTGTATTAATATCTCTTTTTTTATACTGGCCATATGAGCCAAGTAGTTGCTCACGGTCTAACGTAATTGACATAGAACTTCATTTATGACTCGCTTATTTATGCTTATTTTTGAGACTCTAACTTATTTCCAATTCGTAAATCCATTTTCGAGAACAAGAGCTAGTAAGGAGCTTACAACCTCCCTGGTCCTTCTTTGGAGCCGCACGAATTTAAAATAAAATTGACTTCAAAAGAGTAAAAAATAAATCCGAAATGCATTTCCGTTAAAAATTCATTTTTTTCAACTATTGATCTCGACCTAGGGGAAACACTGAAAACAGGCCTTTGGGATAAAACAGATTAAATTAATAATGAAGCTGGGGCCTTCTTTGGATGCAAGTTAAAGTATCTCATGGATTTATACTAACTTTTTAAAGACTAGTAAACAAAACACATTTTTTTTTAATAAAATGAACATCTTAACCAAGGATATAACCACGGCCTGTTATAATGATAACAAGAATTAAAAAGCTTTAGCCGAATTCTAATGTCAAGATTAATGAAAAACTTTTTCACTTCGGCAATAAAATTTAAAAAGGGAAAAAACAAAAAAAATCGCTTTTGTATGCTCCACAACGATGGTAAATTAAAACAAGATAAATACCAAAAATCACAGAAAACGAAAAGAAAAATAAATGGAAGAAAAAGGAAGACACGCACAAGTTAGTTGTATTTGTGCGGAGGACCCAGACGAGTACAAGTCCTAATGGAGGAAGGCTAATATATCCCTTTTGTCAAATTATACTGGACCAAAAACGAAACAAAATATAGAGCCGAAAACGATTGAATTTTTATAAACAAAAATAAAAGTTAAAAATACAAATAAATAGTGGCTGAATTACCTTGCATTTGTCCTACAGTCAAATCTTTGTCAAGCCGATCTATACCAGCCAACAGAAGGATTTTCGCTGCAGGAATACTAAGGAACATATTGGAAAGGCCATGAAACCAACTATTCCAATACTTCTCTGTTTTAGACAAATTAATGCGCCAAGTATATCCAGTTTTTTTTACTTCCTAAAATAGCAGACAAATATTTTTTGTATTTCTATAATTTGTAAACGAAATGGAATAAGAAACAAGAATTTAACTTAAGTTTTGTTAGAACGATAAGTTATAGTTTTCCTCGTGGGATAAACAAAGAGATTCAATGGGTGTAAATTATATTGTTTTAAAACATGGATGTAATCAACCGTCAATTTTTAATTGAAATCCAGTCTAAGCTGTACTGAGAGAAATAGATTGAAAGATATATCTACTCAATTATTTAAACAATGCTAATTCCCTCTCTAAAGAACATTTTATTTCCAAAGCTTATAATTTTACAACTTAAAACCTTTCTATTAAATGTACAAAAAGCGAATTGGCCCTGCACACATTCGTATAAATACTAGGAATTATAGTCTTTAAACATCGATTATGCTCTTCTCGAAGCAAAATAATAAAGCAGGGAAGATGATCTCAAGTGGCATCCTGAACAATGATTTTATTTTTGTAAGAATTATCCAAGACGTAAAGAACGTCAAACCAACTATGCCACAGTCTTCTTGACCGTGGGACCATGGACTCAGATCTGGCGTCTACTCTGTAGCAAAAATACTTAGGATTATCCTTAACTTGCTCGAAACCAGCTAGGTAAGCTTGAGACTCCAAAATTTTCTTTTAGGGTTAATTTATCAGCAATAATAATTAACTTCTATTTATATGAGTAGTATATACATACATTCAATTAGATTTAAAACGGTGCTCACTTAAAAGAATGCTTGCACTGAAACTAATAAAGTTAATAAAACTAACTTGTTCATTTGCGTTAGATTCTTCCATTTTTTCATCCTGTTTTTCTTCATCTTCTTCTGCAAAAGACCCTGCGGGCAGATTACTTGTGATAAATTCATTGTGAACGGCTTCTTCGGCGAAGTTTTCTTGGGCTGCAGACCGACCACTAGCTATGCTTCAATGAGATGCAAATAAAATATTAATCTTAAGATTAAACAGTATTTTTTCATAATAAAATTACCACTCTTTTTTACACTTTATTTAAAATATAAAGCATCGATTAAGCTTTCTAATTGCTTAAGCATTGTTAGGTTCTCTTAATACGAAAACAGTAGATTGAAATTGTCCGTGATATCGGAAAGGGTAGCAACTATCCTTAAACTATTTTTTTATTTGTTACTGAAAACAAGAGCTAAGAGCTTATATGGCACTTGTGACGAAGCGAGAAGAGCTAAGAGCCAAGAGATCATATGGTATGAGCTCTAACAAAATTCTATGAATCAATAGATTGATTTAAAAAGGAAAATAAGAGGCTTAATGCCGGTCAGGATTTAAAATAAGAGCTATGAGTCACGATGTCCTTCTAAATATCAAAATTCATTAAGATCCGATCACCCACTCGTAAGTTATAAATACCTAATTTTTTCTAATATTTCCTCTCCCTTTAGCCCCCCAGATGGTCGAATCTGGGAAAAGGACTTTATCAAGTCAAATTGTGCAGCTCCCTGACACGCCTACTAATTTTCATCGTCCTAGCACGTCCAAAAGCACCAAACTCGCCAAATCACTGAACCCCTCCCCCCAACTCCCCCAAAGAGATTGAATCCAGTACGATTCTGTCAATCACGTATCAAGGACATTTGTTTATTCTATCAACCAAGCTTCATCCCGATTCCTACACTCCAAGTGTTTTTCCAAGATTTCCCCCTCCAACTCCCCCCAATGTCAAAAGATCTGGTGGGGATTTGAAATAAGAGCTCTGAGACATGAATTCCTTCTTAAAATCAAATTTCATTAATCCGATCATCTATTCGTAAGATAAAAATACCCCAATTTTCACGTTTTCCAAGAATTCCGGTTTTCCCCTCCAACTCCTCCCAATGTCACAGGATCTGGTCGGAATTTAAATTAGAGCTTTAAAGCACAAGATCCTTCTAAATATCAAATTTCATTCGGATCTGGTCATCCTTTCGTAAGTTACAAATACCTCAATCTTCAAATTACCCCCCCCCCCAAATTCCACCAAAGAGAGCAGATTCAGTCCGGTTATGTCAGCCACGTATCTTAGACAGGCTTCTATTCTTTCCATTCAGTTTCATCCTGATCTCACCGCTATAAGTATTTTCTAAGATTTCCGGTCCCCCCAACTGCCCTCCCCCGAATTACGCTTGATCCGATTGAGATTTGAAATAAGAGATCTGAGTTACGAGGTCCTTCTAAATATGAAGTTTCATGAAGATCCGATCCCTCCTTCGTAAGTTAAAAATACGTCATTTTGTCTTATTTTTCAGAATTAACCCCCCCCCCCAATAGAGCAGATCCATTCAAATTATGTAAATCACGTATGTAAGACTTCTGCTTATTTTTACCACCAAGTTTCATCCCGATCCCTCCAATCTAAGCGTTTTCCATAATTTTAGGTTCCCCCACCCCAAACGTCCCCCAATGTCACCAGATCCGGTCAGGATTTAAAATAAGAGCTTTGAGACACAATATCCTTCTAAATATCAAATTTCATTGAGATCCGATCACCTGTTCGTAAGTTAAAAATACCTCATTTTTTCTAATTTTTCAGAATTAACCCCTCCCCCAACTCTCCCAAAGAGAGCAGATCCGTTCTGGTTATGTCAATCATGTATCTAGGACTCGTGATTATTTTTCCCACCAAGTTTTATCCCGATCCCTCCACTCTAAGTGTTTTTCAAGTTTTAGGTTTCCTCCCCCCAACCCCCCCCCCCCCAATGTCACCAGATCCGGTCGGCTTTAAAGTAAGAGCTCTGAGCCACGATATCCTTCTAAATATCAAATTTCATTGAGATCCGATCACCCGTTCGTAAGTTAAAAATACCTCATTTTTTCTAATTTTTCAGAAATACCCCCCCCCCACTACCCCAAAGAGAGCTAATCCGTTCCGTTTATGTCAATCATGTATCTCGGACTTGTGTTTATTTTCCCCACCAAGTTTCATCCCGATCCCTCCACTCTAAGTGTTTTCCAAGTTTTAGGTTTCCCCCTCCCAACTCCCCCCCCCCAATGTCACCAGATCCGGTCGGGATTTAAAATAAGAGCTCTAAGACACGATATCCTTCTAAACATCAAATTTCACTGAGATCCGATCACCCGTTCGTAAGTTAAAAATACCTCACTTTTTCTAATTTTTCAGAACTACCCCCCCCCCCCCCCGACTACCCCAAAGAGAGCGGATCCGTTCCGATTATGTCAATCATGTATCTGGGACTTGTGCTTATTTTTCCCATCAAGTTTCATCCCGATCCCCCCCCGCTCTAAGTGTTTTCCAAGATTTTAGGTTCCCCCTCCAACTCCCCCCAATGTCATCAGATCCAGTCGGGATTTAAAATAAGAGCTCTGAGACACAATATTATTCCAAACATCAAATTTCATTAAGATCCCATGACCCGCTCATAAGTTAAAAATACTTCATTTTTTCTATTTTTTCCGAATTAACCGAGTTAATACCAAGTGCCATAAAAAGTGGTGCTACTTTTGCTTCGAAATCAAGTAAATACTATCAAACAGTTCGTGGTAACGAACTGAAAGAAAGGAGCGAACAGGCTCAATAGTAACCGACACTCTAAAAACCGGAATTTTGATAAAAATAAGTATATTAAAAGAATCGGATTTTTTTTACGCTGGTTTTAAATATATACGTTTCATCAAGTTTAGTCATACCCATCAAAAGTTACGAGCCTGAGAAAATTTGCCTTATTTTCGAAAAAGGAGAAACGCCCCCTAAAAGTCATAGAATCTAAATCAAAATCACACCATCAGATTCAGCGTATCAGGAACCCCTACAGTAGAGGTTTCAAGTTCCTATCTGCACAAATGTGGAATTTTGTATTTTTGCCGGCAGAAAAATCACGGATGCGTGCTTATTTGTTGTTGTTTTTTCCCAAGGGTGATCGTACCGACCCAGTGATCCAGGAATTTGATTTCTCGCGTGAGGGCTCATTCGAACAGAAATTAAAGGTTCTACTGCCCTTTTTAAGTAACCAAAAAAAATTGGAGGACAACTAGGCCCCCTCCCACGCTCATTTTTTTCCAAAGTCACCAGATCAAAATTTTGAGATAGCCATTTTGTTCAGCATAGTCGAAATATCTAACAACTATGTCTTTGAGGACGACTTAATCCCCCCCATTCCCAGGGGGAAGGGCTGCAAGTTATGAACTTTGCCCATTGTTTACATATAGTATTGGTTATTGGTAAGTATGCAGACATTTTCAGGGGAATTCTTTCTGGTGGGGGGTGGGGGGGATTGGGTTACGTGGGAGGATATTTCCATGGAGAATTTTTTCATGGGAGAAGATCAATTCTATGAAGAGGGCGCTGGGTATCCCAGCATAGTTTAAAAACCATTAGAAATTATATAAAAAAACAAGTTTTTGAATTGTAATTAAGGAGTAACATTTAAATTTAAAACGAACAGAAGTTTGTACGTACATGAGGGGGTTTGTTCCCTCGTCAAAACCTCGCTGTTTACACTAAAATATTTTTAGTAATTTCAAAAGAGCTATTTATTCTAATTAAACGGCCTTTGTGATTCAGGGGTTATTCTTAAAGAATTGGAACAAAATTCGAACTGTAGCGTAAAGAGTGAGGTATTGACGATTGAGGGAAACCCTCATATTACGTATATGAGGAAGTCCGTCCCCTCGTCAATGCTTCGTTCTTTACGCTAAGGTTCGAATTTTATAAAATAATAGCCGATATAGACAAAAATTTGTTTGTGTTATTTTCCGGCTAATCGTAAAATTTAATTTTACCTTAAGCAGCTTCATAACTATGATTTTTATGTTATAATAAGCCAAATATATTGTATGTCCTCGGCTCTGGTTATTATTAAATAAAAAACACAAGTTCTTTCCTACTGAAAGTAAGGAATAACATCAAAACTTAAAACAAACTCAAGTTATTATGTATATATTTTCTTTCATGCATTTTTGTCACTTGAGAATTGCTCAATTTGTGACTCTCATTTTCATAAAAATAGTTTCGAGCTCTTTGGCCGTTTTGTTACTATGCCTTACACAATTAGTTCCTCAAATATCGCTAATTTAAGTTACGTGGGAGAATCTTTCCATGGAGAAATTTATCGTGGGGGAAGGGAATTTTCCATGGAGGCGGGGTGCTGGATTCCCCGACATTATTTAAAAACGATCAGTAATTAAGCAAAAAATAATTTTTTTCAACTGAAAGTAAGAAGCAACATTAAAACTGAAAACAAACAGAAAATATTACGTATATGAGATGAGTTGCCTCTCCTCAGTAGGTCGCTCTTATGCTAAAGTTTCTTTTTTAACTTTTAAAAGAAGCTCTTATTTTAATTAAATAGCCTTTGCGATTCAGGAGTCATTCTTAAACTACTGAAACAAAAATAAAACTTAGGTAATTATAAGTTTAAAAAAAGTAAAATTAAAATACAAATTTCGTTTTAATTATTCATTTACGGTGAGCCAAACTCAAAACCTAGTTCAAAAACGATCAGAAGTCAAATAAAAAAAAAGTTTTATTTTAACTGGAAGTAAGGAGCGACATTAAAACCTAAAACGAACAGAAGTTATTGTGTATATGACAGAGGCTGTCCCCTCCTCAACCCCCCGCTCTTTACTGTAAAGTTTTTTTTTATTGTTTTATAAAGTAGAGTTGTGAAAAAGAGTAAAACTTTAGCGTAATGAGCGGGGCGTTAAGGAGGGGACAGCCCCTTTCATATACGGAATATTTTCTATTTGTTTTAAGTTTTAATGTCGCTCCTTACTTTCAGTTAAAAAAAAAACTTGTTTTTTTTGTTAAATCTCTTTAAGAAGCTATATTCCCGCAAAGATAAAAATACTAGCAAGCTCCGATTTGCTTGAAATTTCTCCGAAGAACTGACACTCCGTTGAAAGACAAAAGAGCATAAAAGATCCATAAAATATAGAAAATCCCTATCAAGCAATAGCATAGGGAAGAAAGAAAGGGAGGCAAAAACCTCTTTTTGGTGTTGGTTAAACGATAAAGGCTTATATACGATCAATAAACCAGTAGAAAGCAATAGTATAAGAGGGAGGGAAGGAGAGAGAGAAAAAAAGAGAGAAAACTACTTTTGACATTAGTCCGATGACGAAAGCATACAAGCAATCCATTGTATACCCAATAAACCCTCAATGAGCAACAATACAGTGGGTTCAGTAATAAAATACAGGATGGGCGTGTATTTGAGGATAGTTAACTTTCAGTACGTTGTTTTTAAAAGTACTTGAATCAATATTAATTGCAGATATGAATAATGTCAAGATTAAAGTCAACTGTCAATACTGATTCACTAATTGTTTATTCCAATAAATTCATATAAGCAGAAACAATTTGCCTTTATTATTTTTCTGAATTTTCTTTCAATTTTTATAAAAATAGCCACGCAATAGGAGCAATATTACGACAAAAAATGTATACTGGTTGAAAAACTACCAGTATTGCTCCCATAAATAAGACCAAGTTTTGGTTGCAAGCATCACTGTCAAAATCCAGATACACTAAGACAGTAAGTTATTCATTGGAAATAAAATTATATTTTACGAAATTTTCAGATGAAAAGTTGTTGGGCTAGTCGTGAAAATTAGGCCTGTTGGTGCAATTTTGAAAAATTTCTTAGTAAGTTCCTTAATAACATTTGGCAACAGTGACGTACCCGTGTTCTTTTCTTGCTCATTTCAGTATTCTTTTAATTATGTTGATAAACCAGCACTTGGAGTCCTAGCTTTAAAGGTTCGATGGGATAATCTAATCCTGTAAACCAAACTATAGAAGAAGGTTGACGCACTGTGCCTCTCGGTTTAATACTATTTGGTTCATGGAAGAAAACTGTGTTGTGTTCTGAAGACCAGCCTCTGATGTTCAAAGTCCTTTTAGCTTCAAATGCTTTCGGGGTGAATTCAGTCGTCTTAGGTTTTGGTTATTTCTCAATAACTGGTGTAAGCTCACGGGATAATCTTTTTTCTTTCTTGGCTGGCAGCTTGATACTCAGCAAATCCCTTGCCAGGCTTCAGCTTTAACCTAAAAGAAATCTTCCTTGTGTTATGCCGGACGAACACAAGAAAGATTTGACGAAAAAGGGCACATTCGAATTTTATTTAAAATTTTCACAAAAACTTGGCAATTCTTTTTATTGTGTGTCCAATGTGTATGGCAAGGGTTATAAAACACTGCTAAGGACTTTTTTTTTGGTAGAGCTAATTAATAGAAGAAATTTTTTTTTGTAAAAATTCGTTGGTTGATTAGACGTTTGTAGAAAATGATTGTAGAAAATGAAAAAGAAAATGATATCCAATAAAAATAAAAAATGTAAATGTTTTTTAGAAAATGAAAAAGAAAATGATGTCCAATAAAAAGCTAGACTGGTTTCCTCAGGTAATAAAATTCAATGATGGAATGTGGCAATTCCGTAGTAAAGCTGATGAGCATCAATTTTCCTTGACAGTTGGTTTTCACATACATTTGCAACTCGATTCATATCTGTGCCTCGTGCCTCATTTTTGCACCAAAAACACTGACAAAAACTCTGGAGGACATGTATCGCTTGTAAAAATTAACATAGTAGTTTTCCTTTATATCCCCAATTTTAGCACCAGAATCCCAAAAAAAATTCAATAGAGCAATACGAACTGTTGTTTAAGACAGACTGTGTCTTATGGGGACAAGGAAGAAAAAAAAATTTCTTTTCTCTTCGTCCCTGTGTGCAGGTATGCCCCTAACAATACCTAGGTATTTTGAAGATTTTGTCAGAAACCATATGAAATGTGATTTGTGTTGTTCCCTCGAATTAAAACTGCACTTTTGACATACCTGGATAAGATTATCTCTATTTCATCTCCAATTTATCACCAAAATTCCATTTCATCTCCCCAAATATCCAACTATTCCCTCCAGTTTTCAAAAAGTTTAGCAACGGCTATAGTAGGGTCTGCCAGGTGAATACTATTGATAAACTTTGAATAGATTTTCAATTTATCAGAATTTGCAAGAATCTTTGAGAAAGGTGCAATATGGAGGATATAGGGGGAGAGCAACAGTGTTTTACAGCGTTGTAAGATAACGACGAATGGAACGAAGCTTTGCAGAGACTATGGAAGCATATGAAGCTGATATTCGGCGTTTGATACCTTCTGTTAGGACACGACGAGTGCGAGAAATGGTATTTCCAATGGGAATACCAAGGTAAAAAATTTGGTCAGAAGGACAGATCTTTGAATTCCCAAACACAATGTCATGAGGAATTGGGCCTTTCTAGTTAAAAAGCACTACGTCGGACTTTTCAGCGTTGAATTCAAGACCAAATTTTAAGAATTCTGTTTGGAGTTTTTGGAATGATTACGGAATTTTGTCCAAAATTCTGCTTATGTTAAAAATCTCATCAGCATGAGTGACTAAGGAGATATTGAGGCCAGAGAGAATGCAAGACATCTCACACTGATCCTGAGCTTCCAGAACATAGTTATTGAAATAACAAGGTGTGGCAATTGCACCTTGACTGGCTCCTCTTTTAACAAGGACAGTTCAATCCAGTGGCCTTGCCATTTCGTCTAGCTCACGAAGAGCTTTCAGACAGACTCAGCTTAGCAAACATATCCCTTTGAGATCTGATGATAGTCGGATTTACACCTCCTTCAAAACAGCTCTTAAAAGCACAAGGGCAGGGAGTCAAAGGCGTGGCGAACATCAGGAATCGCTCAGGCGAGTGAACTATCTGTATAAGAGGCACCAAGCAGAGCATTAGCAACAACTGCAAGGGTGTATGCACATCCAATGCCATTTAGAAAGCCAAATTGACGTGGAGGCGTGTAATATTTTCCATCAAGCTCTTTTATAAACAGTAGTCCATAAAACTTGTATAAACTGATTGATATAGTTACGGGCCTGAAAGATGTGCATTGGTTGGAGGTTTTTAGTTTTTTTTTGGAATAGGAGAAAGATCTCCTACGCAGAATGTTGACGGAACCAAGCCTTGTGTAAAAATCACCTGCAGGAGTAGCGTGAAATGTTCTAAAAACACAGGACCGCCGTTTCTAATATGCAGAGCGTGAATTCAATCTATGCCTCGTGAGAGCTTTGGCTTAAGTCATATAATAGCATCAGCCACAGACGTTACAGGTACTCTAAAATCAGAGTCAGATAATGCATACAAAAATCGGTCAAGCTCTTCAGCGTATTTGTGTTCAAGTTGGGGGTCTGGTGGAGAGAATTCAGCCTCATAGAAAGAATACCACTCAGATAGAGGAACATCAGAAGCAGAAAGGGAGTTTTGGGGATCCTTGGACGGATTGACGACCAAAAGAAAAGTGGGTTATACTTAATTTTTTGTGTTGACTGTTCTGTGATTTTCTTGCGGTGGTTCTTTTTCTTTGTTGCGATGCAGATGGAATTAATAGGACCAGGCCATGGTCGGCCACAGATGTAGATTTCAATCCACACTGCTTTCAATCCACAGATGTAGCCAAAACTATGCTGAATCACAAGATTGGGAGAGACTTTGATCTTCACGGCACTTGGGAACTGTTCCTGGATGGTGACGTTTCAGTGTAACAGCACAATATTCTGCATATTGTAAAGCGTGGCTTATCTATGCAAGCTAAATATCAAGGAGAATGCATTTCCCCTCAGCCGGCAGCTATGAATGCTTGATTAGCAGAACAAAAGGTACCTTAATCTTGGAAAGGACTGTAGAAACACTATTCCTATAAAGATCCGTGTTGATTAATGCCCAATTACGTACATAAAATGGATTTGATGGATTTTAACCTGACGTATATACGATGGATTTTAACCTGTTCGTTATAGGAAATAAGAACTGTGCTAGAACTGTAAATAGTATGATAGTGCAAAAAAAAAGAGAAAAAGAAGATGGAATCTCAATTTGTCGCTTCTAGGAAATACTTGATATGAGAATCAGAAGACAATAATTTAAAATATGATAGGAGATGCTTGAAATTTGAAATTTAACTTTTCAGGAAAGCATAGGCGGCCATGTAATTAAAGCTGAACAAGAAAACTCGCAATTTTGTTCTCTTTCAGACATATTTCACACAATGTGAAAAGAATAAACTATTAAAAGACACTCACTTTTTCAGCTGTCCTGGCATTGAAACTTTTGCTGCTTCTAAATTCCTTGTTTGGCCACTTTTGATGCTACAAGAATGGTAAGAAAAAAAAAAATAAACCATTTATCTAATAGAGTAATTCTGGAAAAGCTGAAACTTAGGACAATCTTTATAACAAACAATACAATACTTACTATTTCGTTTTAAAGAATTCATATTTAACATAGGGGACGAAACATTATTACATGTACTTAACTGAAAAAAGAAAACTCAATGCTTCACAGGATAAAATGTGGTTTTCGTTCAGTTTTTCAGATGGAGCATAGAAAAACTACGACAAAGAGTTTTCGGCGATAGTGGTTCCAATGGTGTACATTTTTTTATTTAGACCTTTTCAAAACTTTTGAGCTCCTTTTCAAAACTCCCATAAATTTATTTCGTCATTACTTTCATGTTTCACATGAAAAACTGTTACCCTTTCTAGATCAGTGTTAAATGGCAATTCCTTTTCACTTGAAAATTTATTTAAAAATACGTTGTTTTTTTTAATTTTTGGTCACTATTAGTTGTTTTCGCTCCATATTACGTTGCAGCCATTGGTACAACCCTGATACTGAAATGAAGAACTGGCAATCTTGTAATATATATAGCTCAGAGTTTGGGTACATAAGAAGGAAGCTCAACTCTTGTTTCAGCCTTTTTTAAATTGGATGGCAATTCTAGATGAGATTGTACGCAAAACCCATTTGTATTTATAGTTTTTTTTCTATTTTAAGAAATTCTTTATCATTTTTCGACTTATGTTTATGACATTTTTCAATAAAAAGTATTTAAGAATGCTAAACGATAGCCCTTTGCCAGTTAAATGCATGCTTAAACTACTTTTTATTAGCTCAAAAAATAAAAGATTGCTTTTTTCACAAACTGGCCAGAGTCCTCTACCATTTTATTAAAAATCATCTTGTCCAAGATAATATGTTCGGAATTAAGATTTGAAATACGATTCTATTCAAGCGTCACGCATGACTAATAGAGTTGACAAAAAAAAAGACATAAGTTCATACCTGCAAAGCGGGGTATAAGGAGGAGCTCTCCTTCCTAGAGACTGGTTTTAATGGTCCCTCTAGGTGATGCAAAAAAAAGGAAAGCAATTCTACTGAGAGCAGTAAAAACCTATGAATAATAAAGTTACTGGGCTTAAACCCCTAAATAGTAAATTAACACTAGTCCCATTTATTATACATGGAAGTATTATTCATTATAAATAAAAATAAAGCTGGATCCTCTAATAAAATAGCATTTCTATGGTCTTGTTACCTGGAATAAATAATTAATTTTTATAAAATCATGGTTTTAAATAGCATTTTTATAACTTCTAACATTTAAGTATATCAATCAGATGTATTATTCCTTGGAACAGTGTTAGGAACACGGAATTACACAAAAAACACGATATAATAAGGCAAAATGTAGACAAGTTCAGAATTGGAAGTTCAGATGACTTCCAAGGTAGACGAAACCAACTAGGAAGAAATCCTTCTGTTGCTTAAATAAAAAAAAAAAATACTACCAAAGGATATTTCCGTAAAACATTATTTTTGAACCCCTATCCAATCCCTACTGTACTAATGTGCTCATGTCAAACCTACTTTGAAAATTAACACATTTAAACGCAAACATGCATTAGTTTCTTACTGTAATACTAATTAACGTTTTACCTAGTCACACTTTTTCTGATGAACAGAAATGAAAAATTGGAAAAATTCAACTCTTGGATTTTCCCTTAAAAATTCAATGCTACTAGTGGATTTGTTTAGATGAGCAACCCACTCCCCTTTTTTGTCACCAACCCAAGGATTACAAGTTATTACATTAATAGTTTTCATTTTATAAAAAATGATGGAAGAACATTGATTGTTTTCCCAAAAACGTCAATTACCTATGTTTCAAGCAAAAAGTTCGTCTTTATGTTTTAAGTGAAAAGGGTCAAAGGAACCACATAGCAAAGGGTAAAACTTTCAGTTAACATTATTGTAGAAGTGGACCCAAACGAGGCTCAGGCCTCAAATGCCCATTGCCTCCATTGTAGTTAACATAGTAAACCTAGTAAGATTTTTACATATCGAGCTTTTTGCCTTCTTTACGTTGTTTTCCATGTACATTTCAGCTATATTCTTCTTTTTTTAACATATTTTTTTCCGGAGAATGAGCATACCGTGTTAATTTACCCTCATATTATACTTTATATATTCTTAAATTTAATGAAAGGGTGGTCTACGAATTTGTTTACCACTAACTAAAGATGATACTTACCACCATTCGATAGCATTATCTAAACTTGGGAATGTGTTTGGTCTTCCTCTTAAAAATGTCTGCATGCTCGTTAGAGCTTCCATCGCTGTGCCTTCAACGACGTCTATTACGACAACGCCAATGAGGTTGGGTATGCAGCCTTCAACTGCTGCATGAACCGCAATAGCACCACCCATACTGTGTCCAATTACTACAGTAGGTGGGGAGCTATCCGGAAAGAGCGCTTTCAATACATCACCCACGTCGCTGCAATAAAAAGTTAGAGACTAGAAAATAGGTCCCAGCTCTATAATGACTACTTTCTATAAAAAGAAAATTGCATTAAATTGCAATATAGTTAAAAACATATCTTTACACGGGACATGCTGAAAAGAGGTGGGGTACTAAGATTATGTGGCTAATTGAAGGCTCCTCAGTAAAATTGTTAGCGAAATGAATAAATTTTTGTATGTCTTGGAAGCTTAGGGTGCGAGTGCAGGCTTGAAATCACTGTTAAGAAGATAAGTCGCCTAGATTAAGAATGAATGGGTATGAAGAGGTGGTGTAGGGTACAGAAGAAAACTGAGCAGCCTCACGTACCTAGGAAGCAGTATTCGTAAGGGAAATGGATGCGATTGAGATTTAAAATGTAGAATAGCACAATTCCGTGGCTGTAAAAGGTTTGGAAGAACAGGAAGATAAATCTTATAGCTTATATCAGCATACAAAAAGCCAAGTGAATTGATGAACTACGGGTGCTTCGGCAAGTTAGGAAGTATGAAGCAGTACTTTCTAAGGATTATTTCAGGTATTCACTTGAGTGACTAATATGTCAAACAATGAGCACAAAAATATGCTTTAATACATTTGTCTAGGGCTATAATAAAACAAGGCTAATGTGGTTAGACCGCTTCTTACGCATAATTTGCTAAAAAAAAAAAACGCGATTTTAGGCATCCAATGAGGTAGGGGAGGCCATATACATAAATTAAAGGAATTTAAACCTTCAAAAGCGGGAGGTAGGTAGCAACGATAGTATTTCCAAAAACAATGGGATGGAGGAAGATTTTGCACAGCTGTTTTGGCCTTAGGTGATTAGATATTGTGATAAATTTCAGTAGTATCAGTAGTCAGCAGCTGTAGCACTGGCCTGATTGATTCCCAGACCAAAAAATAGACCTAAAATGTATTTTTGAGGCATTTGAAAACAAAATAAATCCTTAGTCCCTCCCCCCTGTCATAAAGCCCAAACCTGTGTGCAACTATACGAGAAAGCACAGTATTTGCTTTGTTGAAAATGAAGCATGCTGTATGTCAGGCAAAATGAGACTATTCAAGAAGGGTTTAAAACTCCTTAGCCCTTTTTCTTCGACAGAATCTGCAGTCCATCTAAAAACAAGAAGCTTATATTTTCCCTGTGAAAATAAGAAAAATTTACACCATAAATAAAAACTTCCAAGAGATAAAAATTTGACATTTTTATTCTTCAACTTAAAATGATCAAAAACTCTCCCAGGTTAGTGCGATATTACCGCTACCTTCAGCCCCCTCCCTCATCCCGAGAAAAGCCCCGAGGGTGATTTATGCTTAGTTGAAAGCGCTAACCAGAGTGCTAAAATTGAAAGTTTTGTTTTTCAATGTTTTCTAAAGATTTGAAAAGAATCCATTCAAAGGACCAAAAATAAACAGAAAAAAAGTCTGTAAAACAGTAAAACTAAATGAATTGTCGCAAATGGTATAAACCAAGGCTTTTTGCCACAAAAGTGTAGTGCTACCAATCCCCAAAATCAACCGAAAAGACAAGAATTTCATCTGCACTTTATTGAAAACTAAAGACATGGCTAATATTGAAAATTTATCGCAGCCAATTGATTGTCAGTAACCTATATTTGGAGAAACGGGTTTAAAAAGAAGAAATCATTGATGAAAATAGATTATATATTAAACTGATTAACTGTCACAAATACAGAATTAATCAACTGTCACAAATGTGCTGATACTACATAAAAGAAGATTCGTGAAAGTTTGAAGGGTACTGAATAACTAATGTTATAGGAAAAAATTGTAAAAAAGATGTGTTTTGTTGTCAGTAAAGCGCAAATGACACTTCAGCCTTTTGTGGAGTGGGAAAGGTGATGACAATAACGAACAATTTGTGGGGATTTCTGTTCGTTTGCTTAAGGTTTCATTTCTCCAATCATTATCTGGGTTGAAGGGGCTCAAGTCCAAAGCCCTTCCCCTTTTATGTCCCTCCAATGAAACAGATTGAAAATCTTTGCATGACTGATTTCAGCAAGTTATGACAGGTCCACCGTTTGTGAAATATGTAGGTCTACTTAATGTGTGTTGATTTTGGACATATATATTGCACAATTAGCATCAGATCCGTAGTCAGTAAACAAAAGAGCCATTTATTCTCTAACTAATGGAAAACCAAAAAAGGTGAAAGGGTGAGGGTTGAAGGGGTCCCAGGATTTACCAATTGTGCCCTTCAATTATACAGATTGAAAATCCTTGCATGGCCCTGATTTCAACAAGGTGTAGAATTTACGCCTTTATATCAAAATATACCCACGAAGTGTCTTTGTTTATATGGCTTATTGAATAATTTCTGGCCTTAGCCATAAATTACGTAAGTTATGCGACTTTGCAAAGGGATAAACTTATCACGTTCCCTCCAGATAGTGTTTTGAGACACTCCGACCTTTTTCATCAAAAATATTATTTTAAATGATCAGAGGCCATGGGGGATGTCTGGGGCAAAGAAGGGAGCATGGGATGTTGTGAAGATGACAGGGTGTCCTCCTGTCAATTCTAACCGTCAAAAAGGGCATTTCAGCTTTTTATTTGGGATCCAACAAGGCCTGCCCCAAGTTTCTAAGACCATCTCTTTTATATGAAGAGGTTGGGAAATAGGGAGGGGGAAGGAATGCCCAATACATTCACCCATCCCGAAATGACATTCAATTAGTTTTGCAGCGGTCATTCATATCAAAACTTGCTTTAATAGCTAATATGAAAAAATGTTATTGTAAAGACCATCAAAATTGCGTCAAATTGTATTTTGTAGCTTGACTTTTTTATGGTTTTAGTTGATAACCATTTTTTGCTGTTCTATTTTTAGTTTGAGCATTTTTTTAAGTTTGTTGGATTATTATGTTTTTTTTACGTGAAAAGAAATATAATCTCGGCATTTTTGCTTGTGGAAGCCATTTTGAAAGGAAAACTGTATCTGATCATAAAAATACGTTGTACAGGAGAGCCATGGCCAAGACAAAGGAGAAAAATTTAGAGAGGTTTAGCACGCTGTCTAACTAAAGAAACCGGGCAGATTTTTGTGCATTTTATACTACAATTGATAAATCACAATTACTATAAGAAAAAAAGCAACAACGACTCTCGTTACAAGAGGTACGGTCTCAGAGTTGGGAAATTGAAAAACTCTAAAGTCATCAAACAATTCATGGTAATAAGCGGTAAGTAGCGGATTTATCCCTTAGAAAATATGCAGTATATACAAGGTTAACAGTTATCACGAACAATTTATTCAGTAATACTAACGTTCATTCAATGTTGCGTAGTTAAAAACTAGTTTAGGAGTTGGGGAGGGGGTCCCTAGAGCCAGAATAGCTGCATTTTTAGGCTCAAATTCTCGACTTCGCATAAGAAATCCTTCAGAGAAATATGAAGGGAAAATTTAAAACCTGATCATTATTCATTTAATGAAATAAGTCTGGACTACACTTGTATTATGGGTACTAAGAGGAGGGGAAGGGAATGACAGATTCCTGATATTGTGTATACGGACGTTTTTAACAGAATACATTAGTTTTACGTATCAAAGCATTGTGATAAAAGTTGAGCTTTAGCGTGAAGATGAGATTCTGTACTTTCAGTTCGAAAAACCCGTTGTTTTATGCTAATGTTAGTTGAGATGAGACTAATGTTCGTTTGATGAGACTGACAGCATGCTTCGTATTAAATAAAATCCTTTTTTATTGCGTAAAGCAAGCACACCTATATTAGGTCTCATTATGTTAGATTATGTTAGATCTAGTTAGATCTAAGTACTGTTACGCAAAAAGTTAAACTTAGAAGAAAGTCTATATCTTTTAGAAGTAGCTTGAATGTTAACAAGAGCTAAGAGCTCATATGGCACTTGTGGCGAGGTCGGAAGAGCCAAGAGCCAACAGCTCATATGGTGTGAGCTCTAGCAAAATTCTAAGAATCAATAGATTGCTTTACAAGGAAAATCAGAGGCTTAATGCCGGTCGGGATTTAAAATAAGAGCTCTGAGTCACGAGCTCCTTCTAAATATTAAAATTCATTAAGATCCGATCACCCACTCGCAACCTAAAAATACCTCAATTATTCTAACTTTTCCCTCCCTTCAGCCCCCAGATGGTCGAATCGGGGAAAACGACTTTATCAAGTCAATTTGTACAGTTCCCTGACACACCTACCGATTTTCATCGTCTTAGCACGTCCAGAAGCACCAAACTCGCCAAAGCACTGAACCCCACCACCTAACTCCCCCAAAGAGAGCGGATCCTGTCCGGTTACGTCAATCACGTATCTGCAACATTTATAAGCAGTTTCCAAGATTTCGGGTTTCCCTCTCCAACTCCCCCCAATGTCAACAGATCTGGTCGGGATTTGAAATAAGAGCTCCGAGACATGAGTTCCTTCTAAATATCAAATTTCATTAAGATCCGGTCACCCGTTCTTAAGTTAAAAATACCTCAATTTTTCTAATTTTTCTAAATTAACAACCCCCAGCTCCTCCAAAGAGAACGGATCAGTACCAATTATGTCAATCTCGTATCTATAACTTGTGCTTATTCTTCCCATCAAGTTACGTCCCGATCTCTCCACTCTAAGCGTTTTCCAAGATTTCCGGTTTCCAAGATTTCTGTTTCCCCCCTCCAACCCTCTATGTCCCCTGATCCGATTCGAATTGAAAATGGAGCATCTGAGACATAAGATTCTTCTATATATTAATTTTCATTAAGATCCGATCACCCATTCGTAAGATACCTTGATTTTCACGTTTTCCAAGAATTCCGACTTCCCCCTCCAACTCCCTTCAATGTCACCGGATCTGGTTGGGATTTAAAATGAGAGTTCTAAAGCACAAGATCCTACTAGATATCAAATTTCATCAAAATGTGATCACCCGTTCGCAAGTTATAAATACCTCATTTTTTTTTTAATTTTGCCGAATTACTCCCCCCCCCCCAGCTCCACCAAAGAGAGCGGATCCGGTCCAGTTATTTCAGTCACCTATCTTGGACCTATGCTTATTCTTTTCACCAAGCTTCATCCTGATCTCTCCGCTTTAAGCATTTTCAAAGATTTCCGCCCCCCCCCCCTAATGACACTGGATCCGGTCGGGATTTAAAATAAGAGATCTTAGTTTCAAAGTCCTTCTAAATATGAAATTTCCTTAAGATACGGTCACTCTTTCTTAGGTTAAAAATACCTCGTTATTTCTAATTTACTGTAATTAACTCTCCCCTCCTCCCAACTCCCTCAAAGAGAGCAAATCCATTCTGGTTATGTCAATCCCTTACCTAGGACTTGTGCTTATTTTTCCCACCAAGTTTCATCCCGATCCCTCCACTCTAAGCATTTTCCAAGATTTTAGGTCCCCCCCCCCAACTTCCCCTTGACCGGATCCGGTCGGGGTTTAACGTAAGAGCTCTGAGACATGATATCCTTCCAAACATCAAATTTCATTAAGATCTGATCACTCCTACGTAAGTTAAAAATACCTAATTTTTCAGAATCAACCCTTCTCCCCCCAACTCCCCCAAAGAGAGCGGATCCGCTCCAGTTATATCAATCACGTACATAAGACTTGTGTTTATTTTTCCCACCAAGTTTCATCCCAGTCCCTCCACTCTAAGCGTTTTCCAAGATTTTAGGTCCCCCTCCCTCAATTCCCCCCAATGTCACCGGATCCAGTCGGGATTTAAAATAAGAGCTCTGAGACACGATATCCTTCTAAACTTCTAATTTCATTAAGATTCGATCACTCCTTCGTAAGTTAAAAATACTTCATTTTTTCTAAATTTTCAGAATTAACCCCCCCCCCCCAAACAGACCAGATCCGTTCCGGTTATGTCAATGACGTATCTAGGACTTCTGCTTATTTTCCCACCAAGTTTCATCCCAATCCCTCCACTCTAAGCGTTTTCCAAGATTTTAGGTTCCCCCCTCCAACCCCCCCAATGTCACTGGATCTGGTCGGGATTTAAAATAAGAGCTCTGAGACACGATATCTTTCCAAACATAAAATTTCATTAAGATCAAATTTCATTCCATCACCCGTTCGTAAGTTAAAAATACTTCATTTTTTCTATTTTTTTCTAAATTAACCGCCCCCCCACTCCCCCCCCCATATGGTAAAATCGGGAAAACAGTCCGGTCCCTGATACGCCTGCCAAATTTCATCGTCCTAGCTTACCCGTAAGTGCCTAAAGTAGCAAAACCAGACAGACAGACAGACCAACAGAAGTTGCGATCGCTATATGTCACTTGGTTAATACCAAGTGCCATAAAAAGGAACAAACATTGGCATAAAAAAATGGGTTTTTCTAACCGAAAGTACAGAATGTATTAAAACTTGAACAGAAATTATCTTATACATGAGGGGGATGGAAAAGGCTACCATCCCTCACTCCCCAACTTTTATACTAAAGTTTGACTTTCTTTTCCGATTACTTCAAGAATGAATGCTCTAATACAATAGCAAATGCGAGGAAAAGTTCAAACCTATTACTCTAGATCTAGAAGAGTGAAAGGAATTATTTATGCGCATTGGCTTTAAAAACACAATTTTCAGTCCCGATGTTTCGAAAACCAATGAGTGAATAAGACAGTTGCACTTACTAACTGGCTATTTGTTACGCTTTAAAATATTGGTACTACCCTTCGTTTATGGGATAAATTTCATTCGTTTTAAATTTTTCTGCTGCTCTTTATTTTTATTTAAAACAAACTTGGTTCTTAATTTACTGTTAAATGAAAAAATTAGAGGCTAGCTAACCTCCAATCTCTTTGATCACTTAAAAAGGACGCTAGAAGTTCTAATTTCTAATCTTTTACTACAATTCGTTCGATATAATCATCCTTGGAGAAAAAAAATAAACACATATCCTTGATCTTTTCTCGGGCAAAAAAAAAGAAGCAAATTCAACATTTTTGTTTATAGGAGCTTCAAACCTCAAAGTAGGGTGATCTTATATGCTGAATCCGACGGTGTGATTTTTGATAAGATCGCTTCTTTTTGGGGGTGTTTCTCCCCATTATTTGAAAATCCAGCTAATTTTCTCAGGCTCGTAGCTCTTGATTGGCAACATTAAACTTAATGAATTTTATATATTTGGAATCAACGCAAAAAGCCAATTCTTTTGATGTGTATTTTCTTTGAAAGTTCCTTTTTTTAGTTTCGGTTACTATTGGACTGAGTCACTCCTTGCTTACAGCTCGTTACCATAAGCTCTTTGATTGGGGTACATTGGTGAACTATTTTTTATATACACAAGAATTACTAAGTTCTAGCACCTTTCATCATTCTTGGAAAGCCATGTCGAGAATACACATTTCGCAACGGATTAACATTGCTGCAAGGTCAAATAAATTAGACAAACCTTGCCATGATGGTTGACGATAAATTTTCCTCGTCTGTAGTATCAGTACTTCCGTGACCTCGCATGTCAATTGCCACTGTTTGACAAGTAACAAGACTTGTTATAGCCACCTACAGTCGAAAATAAAAAAAATATACCATAAATATATGTTACAGTACTTACACAAAAACAAACCAAATTTCAAGGAACTCTTGATTATACGTTTCTAGCAGCAATCAATTTCTAATTCCATAGTGCAAAAATAAATAAATAAAACATTCACTAAGGGCTTGGTAGTTAAACTTAAAATGAATAGAAAAAAATCCTATGGTCACAGAGGATATCATGTATTCAGATTAACGACGCTTCTTGACTACTAAGTCCCTGCGTCGGCCCTGCAGTGCATTGCTGCAGCATGATTCGATTTCTGGGTCCTGTATTACCAAGCTAAGGTCAAATCCACTGCGCCACCACAGGACAGGACTTCATGAAAATAGCATTCTAACGATTTTAAAAATTTAATGAAACTGTTTTTAGTTTTTTTTATTATTCATGTAGAAAAACGACCATAAAATAGTAAGAGTACATTACCCAGAAAACAGGCAACGACTTTTCGCCACAGTCATGCCTAAGCTCGTAGAGTAATTACCAAAAAGAGTTTGCAAAGTTGCTATCAAAAGGACGATCATTTCGATCTTTTTGACCTACATTGCCATGTTGATCTTCGTCTTGAGAACAGCTTTACAGTAAACCTTAATAAAGGGAAACAATACTATTATACATACAGAATTTTGACGACAAAAGATTCATTAAAAACATAGCCTTTCATGCTGATTCCAAATATATATAATTCAATAAGTTTAATGTTACACATAAAAAGCTACAAGCCTGAAAAAATTTGCCTGATTTTCGAAAGGGCAGGGGGTGAGGTTCCAAAAATTTAAGCGATATTTAATAAAAAAATAAACCATCAGCTTCAGCATATCTAGAGCCTTTGCGAAGTGATTTCAGGCTCCTATCTACGAAAAGTGGAATTTTGAATTTTTTATTATTTTTTTTCTAGGGGTGTTCGTATCGGAAAAATGGTCCTAGAAGATCGGTAGAGGGCTCGCTCAAACAGGGATCAAAAGTTCTAGTGCCCTTTTTAAGTGACCAAAAAGATTTGGGGGCAACTAACCCCCTTCCACGACCCCATTTCCAGAACAACATTCGATCAATATTTTGAGATACCGGTAGCCATTTGATTAAGGATAGTTAAAACGTCAACTAACAATGCCTTTGGGGACGACAGAAATCAACATAGCAGCTGGGAAAAATGACTGTAAATTATGCATATTACCCATTGTTAACTCAAGTTATTAAATAAAAATAGCAATCTCGTGAAGGTTTTTTAAGAAGCGCATTGCTTTTTTTGTCTGACTGGAGCCAGCCTACAAAATATATTAATATTTATTCAGATTCTTAAAAAAATGTATTCAAACTGGTTGATCATATTATTTTAGTAAATAAGCTTTAGAATGAATTTTTCATCAAGCCCTTTTAATCAAGAGCATTGCTTTTTTTTTCTTTTGGCCAGCCTAGAAAACATATAAACAGTTACTCAATATCCTTAAAAAATGTATTCAAACTGATTGATCACACATTTTACTATATAAGCTAGAAAATAATTTTCTCATCAAGCCATTTTTATCAAGAGCATTGCTTTTTTTTGTCTGACTGGACATACCCTTTAAAAATATCGATAATTTTTTACTCAGATCCTTAAAAGATGTATTCAAGCTGGTTGATCCCATTATTGTATATAAGCTAGAAAACGAATTTCTCTTCGTGTCATTTTAATCAAGAGAATTACTTCTTTTCCTACCAGACTCATTTTGTAAATTTGTAAATATTTAATACTCAGACCCTTCTCCTATTTTCACAGGGGTCCCTTTGAAGGTTAACCAGCGGGCTTCGATCATTCTCTACAGATGAAAATACGAGTACACTGATGATTCAATCAGAGGAGGTTTGCAAGAAGAATGTCCAGGAGACTGCAATGGATATTTTGAGAGAAATGTCAAATGATGTTGCCTAAATTTACTTGAAAGTCAAAAGCATTAAATCAAAAGCAATAGATTTGTTCTTGACGATTTCAGTTGCAGATGAAAAGTCTTTGGTGTAACTATTTATGGTAGAAGTAGGAACTTTGTTTAGATGGGGTGCGACTCATACATTAAAAAGACATTTTTGGACTGATATTCTTCAATTATCCGCAGGAGAGGGTGAGAGCCTTTGGAAAAAGTCCCCCTCCCTATGTACAGGATTAGAAGTTTACATACCATCATTAGTTGCTTAAAAAGGATTCATTCTTTTTTTTGTTGGTTTGTTGTTCGGTATTTTTTATTATCTGACTAAAAAGCACAATTTTGCTTTGTTTTATGTGCTTGAAAGGTACTTTCGACATCAAGCTTTTCTTAGAATTTGTGATAACTACTAGATGCTCCTTATGCTAAGATATTTGATCTTCACTTCTTATTATGCAAGTAACTAAGAATCGAGAACTAATAAGTACAAATTTTTTGCTTTGGCAGTTTTTCCAGAAATAAGTTGTGCATGGTACACAAGTTATACATGGTACATTGTCCTACCCAAAACCAAAAGTTGCATCTCAAAGTGTAGTTTTCTTCTCTTTTCAGAGATTTAAATAATAACAAGAATTATCAATATTACATTGCGTAGCTGAATAATTTATATTTATTTTGGCATTAAATCATTTTAGGTATTCTTTGTGGAAGAAAAGTTGAGCCATATTCTCTCTAATCATAGCCGGTCTCCCTTGCCTCACATAAAGTTAATACACCTATACAAAAACTGGCTTGTGTATGAATATCCAATAAAAGAATCTTCCTTGCTTTTTAACTAATTTTTTAGAAAACAAAAATTGAGATATGCCCATTGTGTTTAGGTGCAATGAGAGACTAATGAAAATTCCGAAAAAAAAATAGTTAACTCACATATAAAGACATTTTCATGAATCCTATATAAAAAGAGCTCTTACATAATAAAATTGATATATACTCTAGAAAACCTTCCTGTCCTAGAAGAATTTTGAGACAAACACTGTTAAAATACAAGAAATTTGAAATATTTTGACAAGAATACGCTTTTACACCCAGTAGACCCTTGAGCCCCCTCCAAGAGAAATTCTTTGATCCTATGCTAAAAATTTCGGCTTTGCTTTTTTTTGCTTTGCGTTTTTTTCTCAGTCTTTTTTTCTTTTAAAAATCTTTTATGAAAAAGTTCTGAATTGCAACCTCCATGCATGGTTACCAAAATAAGCAAGGAATAAATGACAACTTTGTCATGACAATTTTAAAACAGAGAGTAAAAGAATTAGCAATAGCACTTTCCAGAATCGTGCACAAGACATTGGAACCATAACTCACATTGAAGACCGACCATGTTAAGCCAGAATACCCACCGCCATGTAGCATAACAAGCAAAGGGCCAGCATTTTCTCCGCCATGATATACATGAAATTTCCCTGCTTGCGTTTCAACAAATTCATCATTTCCAAAATATGGTGACCAAGATTCAGGGCTATAATTTCTTCTTTGTAGCCTTTTCTTGCTGGAACTTAAAAAAAAATGTTTTGTTGGAAACCTAGGTATAATTATAGAAAAAAAATTTGTAAACTAGGACCAGTAAACTACTTTCGATTTATTGATGGCGTTACATATATAATAAATTATAATTTCGAGCAAAGATAGTCAAGGTTAGCGGGATGGTTCACTGAGTGCAGAAGATTCCATAATTTGACTAGATTTATTCCTGTCATATTAGCATGAGATTTCTTTTTAATTTTATTTTTTACATATTTTTTTTAATGTGTTAATTAATTTCATTCGAGCCATAAAAAAGGTTAGATAATTTGAGTCTACTACCATAAAAAAAATGATCTTGATAGGTCAGAAGTCTGAGAAAATCCGTTAAGAGCCTTAATTTTGGCATTTGCAAATGACGTAATGTACTATGTTAGTACATCATATAAGCATTCCTCGACATCACATAAGCATTTTCTTATATGATGTCAAGTCCAGTATATATAAAATTGTTGAGTTTCCAACGCATCAGTTATTTATATAATATAACGACTGCTGGGAGGCACAAATAACAAAAATTTGCAGTTGCAGTTACGATAAATGGCGATTCCTTGGAACCAATACCTGAACTATCAAATGCTCGTAACAAATACGGGCAGCTAAAGCAAAGGCCATTGCTAAATTGTCAAAAATAATCAAAATCTAAAAACCTGTCAAATATGAAAATGAAGAACAAAGACACGGGCGGTTAGAAAATATGCGAAAACGAAAATTGAAGCGTGTCAAAAATGAAAATGAAGAGGAAAGACACATGCGGTAAGAAGACATGCGACACCGAGCATGTGAGCGAGTCAAAAATGAAAATGAAGAGCAAAGACACATGCGGTTAGAAGAAAAGCGGTGGCGTGTCAAAAATGAAATGAAGAGCAAAGACACACGCGGTTAGAAGACTTGCGATACCGAACATGTGAGCGAGTCAATGAAAATCAACCTGGACAGCGAGAATCAAAACGTGTCAAAATTGGAAATGATAGCGATGATGATTGAGTTTCGGATTTTGACAAGGATAAGGTCATCAATGACTACCATACCTTTGGATATCAAAAACCTAGACTAAATAAATCGTTGGAAAAGAAAGAAGTTTCTGTCCCACCACCTGAACAATTAAAAGAATCAAAGGTTTGGTTACATGCCTTTCATAATGACAAATAAAAAGCGGAGGCAAAATAAGAAGTTTTTGTCCCACCACCTGAACAATTGAAAGACACAAAGGTGGTCATCAATGCCTACCATACCTTTGAAAATCAAAAACCTGGACTACATAAATCGTTGGAAGAAGTTTTTGTCCCACCACCTGAACTAGTAAAAGAAACAAAGTTTGGACTATATATCTTTCATAATGACAAAAGACAAGCCGAGGCAAAAGAAGTTTTTGTCCCACCACCTGAAAAATTAAACAAAACAAAGGTTCGGCGATACGTCTTTCATAATGACAAAAAACACGCCAAGGCAAAAGAAGAAGTTTCGGTCCCACCTCCTGAACAATTAAAAGAAACATGGGTGATTATCAATGGCCACCATACCTTTGAAAATCAAAAACCTGGACTAGATCAATCGTAAGAAGAAAAAGAAGTTTTTTACCACCACTTGAACAGGGAAAAGAAGCAAAGGTTTGCCAAAACGTCTTTCATAATGACAAAAGACAAGCCAAGGCAAAAGTTAAAGATGCAATAAAAAAAACTTAATTTTACAAAGCCAATACTTCTAATTTAAGGTCAATTTAGACGTCAGGACATCAAGAAAAGGCTCAAATTGTATGTGTTTAGAAGACAACAATGAGAATCCATGTATAAAAGCCTGTCGCATGCCGAGATATATATATATATATATATATATATATATATATATATATATATATATATATATATATATATATATATATATATCAGAATTTCAATCGAAAGGCTAGATTTTATATATCGAATAGTTCGTGGTAAATTAGGAGCGACCCAGCTCAATAGTAACCGACACTCTGAAAAACGGAATTCAAAAGCATCGGATTATTATACAGATTTCAAATATATAAGTTTTATTAAGTTTAGTCTTACCTATCAAAGGCTACGAGTCTGAGAAAATTTGCCAGATTTTCGAGAAAAAGGAGAAAACTAAAAGTCATGGAATCTCAGCGTATCAGAGAACCATACTGTAGAGGTTTCAAGCTCATATCTGCAAAAATATGGAATTTTGTATTTTTTTTTTCCAGAAGAAAGATCACGGGTGCGTGTATATTTGTTTATTTTTTGTTTTTTCCAAGGGGTGATCGCATCGACCCAGTGGTCCTAGAATATCGGGACTCATTCAGACGCAAATTAAAAGTTCTAGTGACATTTTTAAGTGACTAAAAACATTGGAGGACCACTAGGCCCCATTCTATGCCCCTCTTTCTCAAAATTGTCTGATCAAAATTAATAGATAGCCATTTTATTCAGCATAGTTAAAAGGCCAAAAAACCATACCTTTGGCGATATCATGTCTTCCCAAAGCCCAAGGGGAAAGGTCTTTAAGTTATAAAATTTGCACATTGTTTATGTACAGTTATTTTCCACGGGGAGAGCTTTCAACGGGTAGGGGGTTTCTAGGGAGTGAATTTGTCAGGAGAAATTTTGCAGAATTCCTAAAAAAAAATCTTCTTATGTCTTTCTTTCTCTTTACCAACTCAATTTTATGCATGGAGATGCTAAGGGTAACTGCCGGGGGTAAATTTTCATCAGGATTGAATAGTCAAGAGAATATATCCGTGAGAAGGGATTTTTCCATGGAGTTGAGGCAGATTTCCTAACACTATTTAAAAACATTTAGAAACTAAATACAAAAAGTTTTTTTCAACTGAAACACAAGGTTCGTTTAATTAAACAAAAAGAATCTTCTTTTTAAGTACTAAAAAACTTTAGCATAAAGAGCGAGGTGTTGTTAAGGAGCAATCCCCCTCATCCATGTAATAATTTCTGTTGATTTTAAGTTTTGATACTGCTCCTTACTTTCAGCTGAAAAAATTTGTTTTTTTATTAATTTTTCATACTACAAAAATTCTTTGTTTTTTATTCTTTGCTTTTTGATACTACATAGCATCAAAAAAACTGCTGTTAAATGCCTTCAAGATTAAAGCTAGTAAACGCTAAAAAGACTCAGGATAACGAGAATTAAGGCCTGACCAAACCAGGCTACAAATCTTGCATACTAATTATTGTAGAAACCAATTTCTTATAGATGAAATATATTTAATATTTATGGCTTGCCTTCTTATTATTTCTCCTATCTTGTGCTTCACTTCATACCATTATAGACATCTGAGTTTTAAATAGCAATGCCTGAACTGAAAACTTAGGCTATTTACTATAGGGTAAACCTTACTTACAATAAACATACTTACATTCATTAATGGTATAATTTTAGAACTAAAGGAATCACTATACCCCAGACGAATGAGTCCTAAAAATTACTCCAGGTGCAATTTTAGGCGATTTGAAGCCCAGGACAAAGGCTCCAGAGATTAGCAGCCCTTAGAAAAGATGGCAATTCCCAATGTGTCTTAACCATGAGTATATAAAAAATTAAAGGAAACCTAGCATAACTGCAATACATGAAGGCAGAAATAAAGATGACTTTGGTAATTCACAGAGAACTGTGAAGCTTTTGGAAAATAGAAATCAAAGGGTTCGGGTTTATGGAGAAAATTGACAAGCTTTCTTATTAGAAACTGCAGGTGCATTAGTAAAGTCCATCAAGGTACAGTACCAGGACATCTGTGATGCACCGGTCTTACAAAAATAAAAGGCACCTCTATATGAAAGACTCCAATACTGTTTGATCTTTCAATTCACAAGATAGCATATGCCTCATCCAGGCTGACACTGATGAATTTCCAAATTGGTTACCTAAGTAGAAATTGTAGTTCAACGCAGATAAGTCAAAGACTGTTCACTTTGGGTTAAGATATCCTGGAAAAATGATTTGGTTTGCAATGATTGTGGTACAGCATGATATCTATTTCATTTTATTCTTTTATTTTAGTAAGGATATTTATTTGAACATTTAAATAACTTTTATTTAACTAGCAATTGAAAAATAGCTGGAATTCGTTATTATTTATTCTTTCCACTGTACAGAAATCAAAAGTCAAAAGGGACGTGATTTCAAGACAGCTGAAAGCATTCAAATAACAATATAAATCCAAAAAATGATTGTATGAGAAGGCCAGGGGAATTTTACATGCAGTTCTCCACTTCTGCATCCCACCAAATGTGGAGAAAATTATATAATAAAAATGCAATTTTTCACGCTTTCAACTCTCTCTCCCCCAAAATCAACTCTTCAACCCCATTACCCTTATCAGTGGATGAGACTATGTATATTTGTATTTGGTGTTGGTTCAATCAACATTTCAGGTAATTTAGAACCCATCAATGATGTTTGGCTTAAAACCAGGACTTAGATAATTGCCTAGGAAGGTTTAACTATATTTATTTTAATCTGAAAGGATACAATACGGCTATGTTTACCTTTGTGCTTGAACAAACCTTGAACATCAAAGACACAGTTAGATTTAAGCCGGTCAAGTTAATTTAGCTAGGGTATATCATCACTTTTTGGGTGTAACTGCTTTCTGAATGCAAGCATAACCACTTCAGACTATGGATAAAACTAACTTTACAACAACATTGTTAAATAATACAACCATGCCTTAGACAATAGCATAAAAAGTTTTACACAGAGGATAATCAGATCTGGGCAGGAAAAAGAGAGAGAGGGAGAGAGAGAGAGAGAGAGAGAGGAGAGAGAGAGAGAGAGAGAGAGAGAGAGAGAGAGAGAGAGAGAGAGAGAGAGAGAGAGAGAGAGAGAGAGAGAGGAGAGAGAGAGAGAGAGAGAGAGAGAGAGAGAGAGAGAGGAGAGAGAGAGAGAGAGAGGATGAGAGAGAGAGAGAGAGAGAAAGAGAGAGAGAGAGAGAGAGAGAGAAAGGGAGAGAGAGAGAGAGAAGTTTATTATTAAATACAAGACAATACAAAATTACAATTCAAAATTGAATCACAATACACTTATTCCCCCTCGAAAGTAGAAAAGGACCCATTAAATATTCAACATTTTACAAAATGAGAAAGAGTTAATATGGAAAAATTAATTTCAAGCTATTCACTATTAGTTCTCTTCTTGAGAAGTTTCACTGCAAATTCTAAAAAGCAACATTTAACAATTCCATTATTCATTTAACGAAAAGTAATTACCATTCAGCAATGCCAATACCCGAGAATACGTGAGGTCTAAAATACAGCACATGCTAAATCATTGGGAAAGTGCTGTTATCTTAAACGGTTGTTGAATTGTTTATGAGCAGAGGTGAGAATTGGGTGAATTTGAATAATCGCAAGGTTGTCCACACTTCCAATACTAGGGGAGATGTGGGTACCCTGGGACATTTTCAAGTGTCTGTCCAATATCTGGAGAACGCTTTGGCCAAATCGCCTGATTCTGCTACTCACTTAAGTGGAATTGCTTGGGCTTTCTCCCAGATTTTTTGTAGATTATTTTCTTAATCTATCTTTTTGGTACCAATGATTTTCCGAACCCTCCTCTTCTGTCCCAGAGTACCCTGACCCCAAGGTACTCTGGGGACACGGTTAAGGGTACTCTGGACACAGTGCACTTTTTGATCAAATTTCATTTATTACAAACCTATAGTCAACTTCAATGAAAATAAAAACATAATAAAAAAACTTGTAACATTATTCATTCAACGGGGAACTGCGAAAGGTCAATATCAAAAGTCAGGGCTTTCACAGCCCGTTCTGTGCCTCCACTAAGATTCGGTCTTGGTAGGCGTAACTCGATCTCATCTGTTGTGACAAAGGCTTCGTCCTTTGGCTGTGGAAATACGAATTTCACGTAGGGACTTTCCGTTTTAGGAAGTTCACACTATACCCTTCCAGTTCAATCTCCAAGACTTCACCAGCATAATACTTTGAACTTTTCTAACTGACGTACCTAACCAGTACAAAATCGCCAGGCTTTATCTCCGTTGGTTCTTTCACAGTCTCTTCCATGTCACTCAGGTGCAAGGAATCATCAGTGTCAGCACAGAGCTCAACAGAAGCAGCATCACTACTGTGGCTAAAATCTAAAGCCACCTTTGCTTGATCTCTTTTTTATCTTGCTTTCTTTTCGTTATCTTCTGTTTTTTATTTCCTTTGCTTCTTCCTTCTTTTTCCTCTTCAGGTCTCTCTGCCTCTCTGTTCAAAATGGCATCCTTAACGGGGGTTGCAGTCAAAATCTTGGACTGGCCAGGCTTCCTTCCTCCTTTTTTTTTCTGAATATCAATTTGACGTTTAGGAAGGGGAAGTATTTGATCGAGCAGAACACAGACTGAACCACCAGCGCCCACTGACTCCCTGTCTGACAGCCCACTGTCCGCTTGCGTTGATGAGCTGCTCCCTGCGCCGACATTGATCTGCACTTCATCTGTCGGATCGCAGGGATTGCTGACGGGAGTCAGGGATGGAAGAAAGTCTGATTCTTCCCAGACATTGGGATAAACGGATGGATTCCTGGTTTAGAAAAACCACTCATTATGTTGGTTGGGGTTGAATGCTTTAGGGAAAGCAACCCCAAGAAGTTCAGAGATTTCGTATTCCGTGACTGGTCTTCCAGGATGGTTTCTTAGCCAGTTTTCAATAGCTTGGTAGAAATATGTTTTAAGTGGTGAATAGACGGTCACATCAAGGGGCTGCAGCCTGTTTGACGTGTGTGGGGGAAATGTCAGTTATTTGCAACCCCATCTCTTTCGCAGCAGAAATGAAGCTGTAGCTCATGTGACTATCATGGTTGTCCATGAGAAGAAAGACTGGTTGCTCAGGAGAGCACCTTACGTACCTTTTAAAGTGCTCAAAGTAGCCAAGGAATAACTCGTCGTCATCCATGCATTTCCGGGCTTTCCACTGGCGACAGCTTTTGTCCCTGGTGGTGCCCCATCTAAGAGTCTTTCAACAAGCGGGTCCTTCCAAAGATAAGGTAAGGGAGAATGAAGCTTCCCATCGCATTGATAGTTCCAACCATTGTAACTAGTTTTCCTCTTTCTGTGATGTAGTTGCTCCTAGCTGCTTTACACCTTTAGGGCTAAGTACCTTCCGGCATTTCTGTTGAACATTCGATAAGCCCGTCTCATCCATGCTGTAGATGCGGTCAGCTGGAAATGAAACTTCGACTGTAGCTCTTCAAGATGTTTATAGAATGTGTCAACTGCAGCACGGTTGAAACCAAGGGTTGCGATGAAGGCTGGTGCTTTCCGGTCTCCTCAAGGAAATTCTTGTATGTCTCTCATGAAACCTTTATACCAGTCTTCTCCTGCTGCTTCATTGTCATCCCATGATTAGGGTATTTCAGGGTGTTCGCCTTGGGCAAATTCCCAAGCTAATTTCTTTGTCCGTTTTTTCGTAAGTCCGTAGTTCATTCGTGATGAAAGTAGAATATAAGATTCGAGTGAATCTTCCATTTCAGAAGAGAATACTTTTTCACATCATAGCGTGGTGTGAAGCGAAATGCAACTTTTTCTTCGTCTGCCGACGCGAATATGCCTTACAGTACCGAGAAAGTGTTGATTTCTGAACAGCATGCAGTGTTGCTGCAGTTCTGATTGGCTTTCCATCTTTTAAGTAAGCCATTACAGCAGCCTCATGTTTTCTTTGTCCCAGGCATAAAGAGAGGGATCAGACTTCCTCATCCTCGGCATTCTGCAAAAAATGATACTTTTAGGAACGAAAAGCAAAGAACCGTTTTATTGTTGCCATGGCTAACACAGTTTGAAAGATTATCTGGTGTATATCAGGCAGTTCCGTCTCACAGCTTGACCTTACATTACATTATCAGTTGTTGAAATGAGGGTACCCTGGGACAAAATGGACAAAAAGTGTCCCAGGGTACCCAGGAACACGTGTCCCAGAGTACCCAAACAGGTAGCTCTCCACACAAACTTCATCTTCTGCCCCTAGATGGTAGTTCAGGTCAACCACTGAACAACATTTTGTAGCCTAAAGAAAACTACTTCAGACAAAAAAAACATTCAATACCCTCCGACGAACTGTTCAAAAGATTTTTTGTAAAAACCAGTCCCTTTTTCTTACTCAAACACCCATAAAAAAACTCTTACCTAAAATCTCTGATGAAATGTTTCTCGATTTCTTCAGGAAAACACATGCATACTTACTGATAGATGGCACGTCGTTCGTCATCAGGCGGGATTTTTTGCACAATTTTTTTTTCACAAAGGTACCATGTCCCGTCTGACCCTTGTCCCATCTTCCCCACATCTCCCCTATGTTGAAGGCTAAATTGATGTGAGATGTGTAACGTTTTTCTTCAAGCTCTTTAATGAACAATATTTATAAAGCTTGCATAAACTGGTTGATAAAGTATGGGTCAGGAGGATGTGTATTACTTGGAGGGTTTTCTGTCTTTTAGGACATGAGAAGGATCTCTCTCACAAAATGTTGACAGTCAGACCTTGTGTAAAATTATCTGCAGAAGTAATGTGAGATATGTAAAGCTAAGGAACACGATATTTGATATGTAGAGTGTGAATTCAGGGTCAGAGGGTCAGGAGGATGTGTATTACTTGGAGGGTTTTCTGTCTTTTAGGAACATGAGAAGGATCTCTCTCACAAAATGTTGACAGTCAGACCTTGTGTAAAAATTATCTGCAGAAGTAATGTGAGATATTGTAAAAGCTAAGGAACACGATATTTGATATGTAGAGTGTGAATTCCATCTATGCATTGTGACAGCTTTGGTTTAAGGTAGCTAATAGTATCAGCCACAAAGATTACAGATACTACACAATCAGAGTTAAGTAATGCCTGCAAAAATAGGTCAAGTTGTTCAACATATTCTTGTTTAAGTTCTGATCCACTAGATTGGCGGAAATTTTCTCCACCAATCTGGTGGAGAGAATTTGACACCATAGAAGGAATACCAATCACA